>NC_063215.1:1622551-1650539 GCF_020740725.1 Corvus hawaiiensis
TTGGGGATTTGGGGTTTGGATGGATTTGGGGGTTTTGGGGGGGATTTGTGGTTTTTTGGGGAAGTTTTTGAGATTTGGGGTTTTCTTTGCTTTGGATTTTTTGGGAGATTTGGGGTTTTTTGGGATTTGGGTTTTTTTGGGAATCAGGATTGGGATTTTTTTGGGATTTGGGTTTTTTGGGATTTGGGTTTTTTGGGAATTGGGATTGGGGTTTTTTTGGGATTTGGGGTTTTTTTGGGGCATTTGGGTTCTTCTTTGCTTTGGATTTTTTGGGAGATTTGGGGTTTTTTGGGGATTTGGGTTTTTCTTCGCTTTGGATTTTTTGGGGGATTTGGATTTTTTGGGGGCCGATTTGGGAGTTTTTTGGGAGGAAATTTTGGGGATTTGGGGTTTGTATGGATTTGGGGGTTTTGGGGGGATTTGGGGGTTTTTGGGGAAGTTTTTGAGATTTGGGGTTTTCTTTGATTTGGATTTTTTTGGGATTTGGGGTTTTTTGGGATTTGGGTTTTTTTGGGAATCAGGATTGGGGTTTTTTTGGGATTTGGGGTTTTTTTGGGGCATTTGGGTTCTTCTTTGCTTTGGATTTTTTGGGAGATTTGGGGTTTTTTGGGGATTTGGGTTTTTCTTCGCTTCGGATTTTTTGGGGGGATTCGGGATTTTTTGGGGGGATTTGGGAGTTTTTTGGGAGGAAATTTTGGGGATTTGGGGTTTGTATGGATTTGGGGGTTTTGGGGGGATTTGGGGGTTTTTGGGGAAGTTTTTGAGATTTGGGATTTTCTTTGCTTTGGATTTTTTGGGAGATTTGGGGTTTTTTGGGATTTGGGGTTTTTTGGGAATTGGGATTGGGGTTTTTTTGGGATTTGGGTTTTTTGGGGGGATTTGGGAGGTTTTTGGGAGGAAATTTTGGGGATTTGGGGTTTGTATAGATTTGGGGGTTTTGGGGGGATTTGGGGGTTTTTGGGGAAGTTTTTGAGATTTGGGGTTTTCTTTGCTTTGGATTTTTTGGGAGATTTGGGGTTTTTTGGGATTTGGGTTTTTTTGGGAATCGGGATTGGGATTTTTTTGGGATTTGGGTTTTTTGGGGGGATTTGGGTTCTTCTTTGCTTTGGATTTTTTGGGAGATTTGGGGTTTTTTGGGGATTTGGGTTTTTCTTCGCTTTGGATTTTTTGGGGGATTTGGATTTTTTGGGGGGATTTGGGAGTTTTTTGGGAGGAAATTTTGGGGGTTTGGGGTTTGGATGGATTTGGGGGTTTTGGGGGGATTTGGGGGTTTTTGGGGGAAGTTTTTGAGATTTGGGGTTTTCTTTGCTTTGGATTTTTTGGGAGATTTGGGGTTTTTTGGGAGATTTGGGGTTTTTTGGGGATTTGGGTTTTTCTTCGCTTTGGATTTTTTTGGGATTTGGGTTTTTTGGGGGGATTTGGGAGTTTTTTGGGAGGAAATTTTGGGGATTTGGGGTTTGTATGGATTTGGGGGTTTTGGGGGGATTTGTGGTTTTTTGGGGAAGTTTTTGAGATTTGGGGTTTTCTTTGCTTTGGATTTTTTGGGAGATTTGGGGTTTTTTGGGATTTGGGGTTTTTTGGGAATTGGGATTGGGGTTTTTTTGGGATTTGGGTTTTTTGGGGGGATTTGGGAGTTTTTTGGGAGGAAATTTTGGGGATTTGGGGTTTGTATGGATTTGGGGGTTTTGGGGGGATTTGTGGTTTTTTGGGGAAGTTTTTGAGATTTGGGGTTTTCTTTGCTTTGGATTTTTGGGAGATTTGGGGTTTTTTGGGATTTGGGGTTTTTTGGGAATTGGGATTGGGGTTTTTTTGGGATTTGGGTTTTTTGGGGGGATTTGGGAGTTTTTTGGGAGGAAATTTTGGGGATTTGGGGTTTGTATGGATTTGGGGGTTTTGGGGGGGATTTGTGGTTTTTTGGGGAAGTTTTTGAGATTTGGGTTTTTCTTTGCTTTGGATTTTTTGGGAGATTTGGGGTTTTTTGGGATTTGGGGTTTTTTGGGGGCATTTGGGTTCTTCTTTGCTTTGGATTTTTTGGGAGATTTGGGGTTTTTTGGGAGATTTGGGGTTTTTTGGGGATTTGGGTTTTTCTTTGCTTTGGATTTTTTGGGAGATTTGGGGTTTTTTGGGGATTTGGGTTTTTCTTTGCTTTGGATTTTTTGGGGGATTTGGGGTTTTTTGGGATTTCTTTTTTTTGGGAATCGGGATTGGGATTTTTTTGGGATTTGGGTTTTTTTGGGATTTGGGTTTTTTGGGGGGATTTGGGAGTTTTTTGGGAGGAAATTTTGGGGATTTGGGGTTTGGATGGATTTGGGGGTTTTGGGGGGATTTGTGGTTTTTTGGGGAAGTTTTTGAGATTTGGGGTTTTCTTTGCTTTGGATTTTTTGGGAGATTTGGGGTTTTTTGGGATTTGGGGTTTTTTGGGAATTGGGATTGGGATTTTTTTGGGATTTGGGTTTTTTTGGGGGCATTCGGGTTCTTCTTTGCTTTGGATTTTTTGGGAGATTTGGGGTTTTTTGGGGATTTGGGTTTTTTGGGGGCATTTGGGCTCTTCTTTGCTTTGGATTTTTTTGGGAGATTTGGGGTTTTTTGGGATTTCTTTTTTTTTGGAATTGGGATTGGGAGTTTTTTTCGGATTTGGGTTTTTCTTCGCTTTGGATTTTTTGGGGGATTCGGGGGTTTTTTTTTTTTTTTGCATTTGGGAGTTTTTTTCGGGATTTAGGCGGGGTTTTTTTTTTCGGGAGTTGAGGCTTTTTTCCCCCCCAGAATCCGGGAATTTTTTTCCCCCAGGGAAAACCGGAACCGCCTGACGCAGGTCATGCTCCTGAAATCCCTGCTCCAGGTGGGAACCCCCTTCCCGCGGGATCATCCCAGCCCCATCCCGAACTCCGGAGGAACCAAATCCCGGGATTCCCTTCCCCTGGAACGCTCCGGGCAGAGCTCGGCTCGCCCGTCACCCTTCGGAACCGCCCCAATCCCGGTTTTTCCCGGGATATTCCCAGGTTTCCGTGGGATTCCAGTGCAGCAACATGCTGACGGCGCTTCCCAGCGCCTTCCTGGACCGGCTCCTGTCGGCCGCGCTCCTGGAAGATCCCGAAATCCGACTTTTTGTCCTGGAAATCCTCAGCAGCTTCATCGACCGCCACGGGAATCGCCACAAGGTGTCCCCGGGCAGGTAAATCCCGGGAATTCCCGGCCGGGGAGGGAAATCCGGGATGGGAGCAGGGAGAATCCAAATTTGGTGAAATCCTGGATTTCCGGGAATGTCTGGGCTGGGTTTTCCAAGGGTTTTTCCCTTGGGATGCTCTGGGAATGGATCCGACCCTGAGAATTCCTGGATTTTCCTCTTTCCTGGGAATTCCCAGCCAGGGAGGGAAATCCGGGATGGGAGCAGGGAGACCCAAATTTGGTGAAATCCTGGATTTCCGGGATGCTCTGGGCTGGGTTTTCCAAGGGTTTTTCCCTTTGGATGCTCTGGGCTGGATCCCACCCTGAGAATTCCCGAATTTTCCCTTTTCCCGGGAATTCCCGGCCGGGGAGGGAAATCCGGGATGGGAGCAGGGAGAATCCAAATTTGGTGAAATCCTGGATTTCCGGGATGCTCTGGGCTGGGTTTTCCAAGGGTTTTTCCCTTTGGATGCTCTGGGATGGATCCGGCCCCGAGAATTCCTGACTTTTCCCTTTTCCCGGGAATTCCCGGCCGGGGAGGGAAATCCGGGATGGGAGCAGGGAGAATCCAAATTTGGTGAAATCCTGGATTTCCGGGATGCTCTGGGCTGGCTTTTCCAAGGATTTTTCCCTTGGGATGCTCTGGGCTGGATCCCACCCTGAGAATTCCCGACTTTTCCCTTTTCCCGGGAATTCCCGGCCGGGGAGGGAAATCCGGGATGGGAGCAGGGAGAATCCAAATTTGGTGAAATCCTGGATTTCCGGGATGCTCTGGGCTGGCTTTTCCAAGGATTTTTCCTTTGGGATGCTCTGGGCTGGATCCGACCCTGAGAATTCCTGGATTTTCCTCTTTCCTGGGAATTCCCAGCCAGGGAGGGAAATCCGGGATGGGAGCAGGGAGAACCCAAATTTGGTGAAATCCTGGATTTCCGGGATGCTCTGGGCTGGGTTTTCCAAGGGTTTTTCCCTTTGGATGCTCTGGGCTGGATCCCACCCTGAGAATTCCCGACTTTTCCCTTTTCCCGGGAATTCCCGGCCGGGGAGGGAAATCCGGGATGGGAGCAAGGAGAATCCAAATTTGGTGAAATCCTGGATTTCCGGAATGTCTGGGCTGGGTTTTCCAAGGATTTTTCCTTGGGATGCTCTGGGCTGGATCCGGCCCTGAGAATTCCCGACTTTTCCCTTTTCCCGGGAATTCCCGGCCGGGGAGGGAAATCCGGGATGGGAGCAGGGAGAACCCAAATTTGGTGAAATCCTGGATTTCCGGGATGCTCTGGGCTGGCTTTTCCAAGGATTTTTCCTTTGGGATGCTCTGGGCTGGATCCGACCCTGAGAATTCCTGGATTTTCCTCTTTCCTGGGAATTCCCAGCCAGGGAGGGAAATCCGGGATGGGAGCAGGGAGAACCCAAATTTGGTGAAATCCTGGATTTCCGGGATGCTCTGGGCTGGGTTTTCCAAGGGTTTTTCCCTTTGGATGCTCTGGGCTGGATCCCACCCTGAGAATTCCCGACTTTTCCCTTTTCCCGGGAATTCCCGGCCGGGGAGGGAAATCCGGGATGGGAGCAGGGAGAACCCAAATTTGGTGAAATCCTGGATTTCCGGGAATGTCTGGGCTGGGTTTTCCAAGGGTTTTTCCCTTGGGATGCTCTGGGATGGATCCGGCCCCGAGAATTCCCGACTTTTCCTTTTCCCGGGAATTCCCAGCCAGGGAGGGAAATCCGGGATGGGAGCAGGGAGAACCCAAATTTGGTGAAATCCTGGATTTCTGGGAATGTCTGGGCTGGGTTTTCCAAGGGTTTTTTCCTTGGGATGCTCTGGGCTGGATCCGGCCCCGAGAATTCCCGACTTTTCCCTTTTCCCGGGAATTCCCAGCCAGGGAGGGAAATCCGGGATGGGAGCAGGGAGAATCCAAATTTGGTGAAATCCTGGATTTCGGGATGCTCTGGGCTGGGTTTTCCAAGGGTTTTTCCTTGGGATGCTCTGGGCTGGATCCGGCCCCGAGAATTCCCGACTTTTCCCTTTTCCCAGGAATTCCCGGCCGGGGAGGGAAATCCGGGATGGGAGCAGGGAGAACCCAAATTTGGTGAAATCCTGGATTTCCGGGAATGTCTGGGCTGGGTTTTCCAAGGGTTTTTCCCTTTGGATGCTCTGGGCTGGATCCGGCCCCGAGAATTCCCGACTTTTCCCTTTTCCCGGGAATTCCCGGCCGGGGAGGGAAATCCGGGATGGGAGCAGGGAGAACCCAAATTTGGTGAAATCCTGGATTTCTGGGAATGTCTGGGCTGGCTTTTCCAAGGGTTTTTCCTTGGGATGCTCTGGGCTGGATCCGGCCCTGAGAATTCCCGACTTTTCCCTTTTCCCGGGAATTCCCGGCCGGGGAGGGAAATCCGGGATGGGAGCAGGGAGAACCCAAATTTGGTGAAATCCTGGATTTCCGGGAATGTCTGGGCTGGCTTTTCCAAGGGTTTTTCCTTGGAATGCTCTGGGCTGGATCCCACCCTGAGAATTCCCGACTTTTCCCTTTTCCCGGGAATTCCCGGCCGGGGAGGGAAATCCGGGATGGGAGCAGGGAGAATCCAAATTTGGTGAAATCCTGGATTTCCGAGAATGTCTGGGCTGGGTTTTCCAAGGGTTTTTCCCTTGGGATGCTCTGGGCTGGATCCGACCCTGAGAATTCCCGACTTTTCCCTTTTCCCGAGAATTCCCGGCCGGGGAGGGAAATCCGGGATGGGAGCAGGGAGAACCCAAATTTGGTGAAATCCTGGATTTCCGGGAATGTCTGGGCTGGCTTTTCCAAGGGTTTTTCCTTGGGATGCTCTGGGATGGATCCCACCCTGAGAATTCCCGAATTTTCCTCTTTCCTGGGAATTCCCGGCCGGGGAGGGAAATCCGGGATGGGAGCAGGGAGAATCCAAATTTGGTGAAATCCTGGATTTCCGGGAATGTCTGGGCTGGCTTTTCCAAGGGTTTTTCCTTTGGGATGCTCTGGGATGGATCCGGCCCTGAGAATTCCCGACTTTTCCCTTTTCCCGGGAATTCCCGGCCGGGGAGGGAAATCCGGGATGGGAGCAGGGAGAACCCAAATTTGGTGAAATCCTGGATTTCCGGGATGCTCTGGGCTGGGTTTTCCAAGGATTTTTCCCTTTGGATGCTCTGGGATGGATCCGGCCCTGAGAATTCCCGACTTTTCCCTTTTCCCGGGAATTCCCGGCCGGGGAGGGAAATCCGGGATGGGAGCAGGGAGAACCCAAATTTGGTGAAATCCTGGATTTCCGGGAATGTCTGGGCTGGGTTTTCCAAGGGTTTTTCCCTTTGGATGCTCTGGGATGGATCCCACCCTGAGAATTCCCGACTTTTCCCTTTTCCTGGGAATTCCCGGCCGGGGAGGGAAATCCGGGATGGGAGCAGGGAGAACCCAAATTTGGTGAAATCCTGGATTTCCGGGATGCTCTGGGCTGGGTTTTCCAAGGATTTTCCCTTTGGATGCTCTGGGCTGGATCCGGCCCTGAGAATTCCTGGATTTTCCTCTTTCCGGGGAATTCCCAGCCAGGGAGGGAAATCCGGGATGGGAGCAGGGAGAATCCAAATTTGGTGAAATCCTGGATTACCGGGAATGTCTGGGCTGGCTTTTCCAAGGATTTTTCCCTTTGGATGCTCTGGGCTGGATCCCACCCTGAGAATTCCCGACTTTTCCCTTTTCCCGGGAATTCCCGCCAGCGCCATCGGCGACGTGGCCGTGCTGAAGCTGAAGGTGGAGAAATGTTCCCGCCAGGATTCCGTCTTCATGAAGAAGGTGCCGGAAAATCCCGAAAATCCCGAAAATCCCGGCAAGCGCCTCCCTTTTCCCCAGTTCCGGAGCGGCCCAATCCCATTCCCGAATTCCCGGGAATTCCCGGGAATCCCAATCCCGCCGGATCCCGGCTCCTCCAGGGCTTCCGGGCCGGGATTTGGGCTTTCCCGAGGTTCCGGTGCCGTTCCCGGGGCTCTCCTGGGATTCCTTGGGAATTCTCCTGGGATTCCTTGGGAATTCTCCTGGGATTCCTTGGGAATTCGCCGCCTTCCCTGGGGGCGGTCCTTGGGAAAAGCTGCGATTTCGGGGGTTTGGGGGGGTTTTTTTGGGGGTTTTTTGGGTTTTTTGGGGGTTTTTTTTTTAGGGATTTGGGGCTTTTTTGGGATTTGGGGGTTTTGGGGGATTTGGGGGTTTTTTGGGAATTTCGGTTTTTTGGGGGATTTTGGGTTTTTTGGGGAATTTTGCGGCTTTTTTGGGGGTTTTTTTGGGAATTTTGGGTTTTTGGGGGATTTTGGGTTTTTTTGGGGGAATTTTGGTTTTTTGGGGGATTTGGGGTTTTTTGGGGGGAACTTTGCAGCTTTTTAAAGGTTTTTGGGGGAATTTGGGGTTTTGGGGGGGATTTGGGTTTTTGGGGGGGAGATTCAGGGTTTTTTGGGGAGTTTTGGGGTTTTTTGGGAATTTTAGGGTTTTTGGGGATTTTGGTTTTTGGGGGAATTTTGGGGGTTTTGAGAATCTTGGGGGTTTTGGGGATTTGGGGTTTTTGGGGTTTTTTTTGGGGTTTTTTAGGGATTTGGGAGTTTTGGGGATTTTGGGGTTTTGGGGGATTTGGGTTTTTTTGGGGATTTTGGGGTTTTTGGGATTTGGGTTTTTTTGGGGGAAGTTTGCAGGGGTTTTGGGGGGAATTTTGGGAATTTTGCAGGTTTTGGGGGGTTTTTTGGGGATTTTGGGGTTTTTGAGAATCTTGGGGGTTTTGGGGATTTGGGTTTTTTGGGGGAATTTTGGAGTTTTGGGGGATTTGGGTTTTTTGGGGATTTGGGGTTTTGGGGGATTTGGGTTTTTTTGGGGGAAGTTTGCAGGGGTTTTGGGGGGAATTTTGGGAATTTTGCAGGTTTTGGGGGGTTTTGGGGGGATTTTGGGGTTTTTGGGGGGGAATTTTAGGTTTTTTGGGGGATTTTGGCGTTTTTTGGGGTATTTTAGTTTTTTTGGGGGATTTGGGGATTTTTTGGGGGGGAATTTTGAAGGTTTTTGGGGTTTTTTGGGGATTTTGGGGTTTTTTTGGGATTTGGGCGTTTTGGGGGATTTGGGGTTTTTGGGAATTTGGTTTTTTGGGGGATTTTGGTTTTTTGGGGAATTTTGCAGCTTTTTTGGGGTTTTTTTTGGGAATTTTGGTTTTTTTTTGGGGGATTTTGGGGTTTTTGAGAGGAACTTTGCAGCTTTTTTTAAGGTTTTTGGGGGGATTTGGGTTTTTGGGGGGGAATTTTGTGAGTTTTTTGGTTTTTTGGGGATTTTGGGGGATTTGGGGGTTTTTGGGTATTTGGGGTTTTTGGGGGGGAGATTCGGGTTTTTTGGGGATTTTTGGGTTTTTTGGGAATTTAGCGTTTTTGGGGATTTTGGTTTTTGGGGGGATTTTGGGGTTTTTGAGAATCTGGGGGTTTTGGGGATTTGGGTTTTTTGGGGAATTTTGGAGTTTTGGGGGATTTGGGTTTTTTGGGGATTTTGGGGTTTTTGGGATTTGGGTTTTTTTGGGGGAAGTTTGCAGGGTGTTTTGGGGGGAATTTTGGGAATTTTGCAGGTTTTGGGGGGGTTTGGGGGGATTTTTGGGTTTTTTGGGGGAATTTTAGGTTTTTTGGGGGATTTGGCGTTTTTTTGGGGTATTTAGTTTTTTGGGGGATTTGGGGATTTTTGGGGGGGGAATTTTGAAGGTTTTGGGGTTTTTTGGGGATTTTGGGGTTTTTTTGGGATTTGGGCGTTTTGGGGGATTTGGGGTTTTTTGGGAATTTTGGTTTTTTGGGGGATTTTGGGTTTTTTTGGGGAATTTTGCAGCTTTTTTGGGGGTTTTTTTGGGAATTTTGGGTTTTTGTGGATTTGGGGGTTTTTTGGAATTTTGGTTTTTTGGGGAATTTTGGGTTTTTTGGGGAATTTTGGTTTTTTGGGGGATTTTGGGGTTTTTGGGGGAACTTTGCAGCTTTTTTAAGGTTTTGGGGGGATTTGGGTTTTTTGGGGGATTTTGTGAGTTTTTTTGGGTTTTTTGGGGATTTTGGGGGATTTGGGGGTTTTTGGGTATTTTGGGGTTTTGGGGGGGAGATTCGGGTTTTTGGGGATTTTTGGGGTTTTTTTTGGGAATTTAGGGTTTTTGGGGATTTTGGTTTTTGGGGGGATTTTGGGGTTTTTGAGAATCTTGGGGGTTTTGGGATTTGGGTTTTTTGGGGATTTTGGAGTTTTGGGGGATTTGGGTTTTTTTGGGGATTTTGGGGTTTTGGGGGATTTGGGTTTTTTTGGGGGAAGTTTGCAGGGGTTTGGGGGTTTTTTGGGAATTTTGCAGGTTTTGGGGGGTTTTGGGGGGATTTGGGGTTGTTTTGGGGGGAATTTTAGGTTTTTTTGGGGGATTTTGGGTTTTTTGGGGGTATTTTAGTTTTTTGGGGGATTGGGGATTTTTGGGGGGGAATTTTGAGGTTTTTGGGGTTTTTGGGGGATTTGGGGTTTTTTTGGGATTTGGGCGTTTTGGGGGATTTGGGGTTTTTTTGGGAATTTTGGTTTTTTGGGGGATTTTGGGTTTTTTGGGGAATTTTGCAGCTTTTTTGGGGGTTTTTTTGGGAATTTTGGGTTTTTTGTGGATTTGGGTTTTTTTTGGGAATTTTGGTTTTTTGGGGAATTTTGGGTTTTTTGGGGAATTTTGGTTTTTTGGGGGATTTTGGGTTTTTGGGGGAATTTTGCAGCTTTTTTGGGGTTTTTTTTGGGAATTTTGGGGTTTTGGGGGATTTTGGGTTTTTTGGGGGAATTTTGGTTTTTTGGGGGGATTTGGGGTTTTTTGGGGGGAACTTTGCAGCTTTTTAAAGGTTTTTGGGGGAATTTGGGGTTTTGGGGGGATTTGGGTTTTTTGGGGGGGAGATTCAGGGTTTTTTGGGGAGTTTTGGGGTTTTTTGGGAATTTTAGCGTTTTTGGGGATTTTGGTTTTTGGGGGGATTTTGGGGTTTTTGAGAATCTTGGGGTTTTTGGAGATTTGGGTTTTTTGGGGGAATTTTGGGGTTTTTTTAGGGATTTGGGAGTTTTGGGGATTTTGGGGTTTTGGGGGATTTGGGTTTTTTTGGGGGAAGTTTGCAGGGGTTTTGGGGTTTTTTTGGGAATTTTGCAGGTTTTGGGGGGTTTTGGGGGGATTTTGGGGTTTTTTGGGGGGAATTTTAGGTTTTTTGGGGGATTTTGGCGTTTTTTGGGGTATTTTAGTTTTTTGGGGGATTTGGGGATTTTTGGGGGGGAATTTTGAAGGTTTTTGGGGTTTTTTGGGGATTTTGGGGTTTTTTTGGGATTTGGGCGTTTTGGGGGATTTGGGGTTTTTTTGGGAATTTTGGTTTTTTGGGGGAATTTTGTGGGTTTTTTTGGGTCTTGCGGGGATTTTGGGGGATTTTGAGGTTTTTGGGGTTTTGGGGAGGGATTTGGGGTTTTGGGGGGATTTTTGTGGTTTTTTTGGAATTCTGCGGAGTTTTGGGGTTTTTTGGGAGATTTTTTGGGGGTTTTGGGGAATTTTAGGGTTTTGGGGGATTTTGGGTTTTTTGGGGATTTTGGGGTTGTTTTGGGAATTCTGGTTTTTTGGGGGATTTTGGGTTTTTTTGGGGGAATTTTGCAGGTTTTCTGGGGTTTTGGGGGGGATTTGGGGGGATTTTGAGGTTTTGGGGAATTCTGGGGTTTTGGGGGGAGATTTGGGGGTTTTGGGGGGTTTTTTGGGATTTTGGGGGGTTTTTTTTGGGAATTTTGCAGGTTTTGTGGGGTTTTTTGGGGGATTGTGAGGTTTTTGGGAATTTTGGGATTTTTTTTTTGAATTTTCAGTTTTTTGGGGACTTTGGGGCTTTTTGGGGGAATTTTGAGGGGTTTGGGGGCTTTGGGGGGGGTTTGGGTTTTTGGGGGGGAATTCTGCGGGTTTTGGGGGGTTTTGGGGGAATTTTGGGGGATTTGGGGAGCTTTTGGGGTTTGGGGTTTTTTTGGGATTTGGGGCTTTATTTGGGATTTTGGGGTTTGTTTGGGATTTGGGTACTTTGGGGATTTTGGGGGCTTTGGGAGGATTCGGGGGGATTTCGGGTTTTTTTGGGATTTGGGGTTTTTTGGGGGATTTGAGAGTATTTTGGGGATTTGGGGGTTTTTTGGGATTTTGGGGCGTTTGGGGTAATTTTGGGTTTTTTGGGGATTTGGGGGATTTGGGGTTTTTTGGGGGGGATTTGTCTCTTTTTTGGATTTAGGGTTTTTTTGGATTTGGGGGTTTTTTGGGGAATTTGAGGAGATTTTGGGGTTTTTTGGGGGATTTGGGGGTTTTTGGGTAATTTTGGGTTTTTTGGGATTTGGGGCTTTTTTGGGGGATTTTGGTTTTTTGGGGAATTTTGCCGGTTTTTGGGGTTTTTTTGGGATTTTCGGGGATTTGGGGGATTTGGGGACTTCTTGGGGTTTGGGTTTTTTGGGGGAATTTGGGACTTTTTTGGGATTTGGGGTTTTTTGGGGGATTTGTCTCTTTTTTGGATTTGGGGTTTTTTTTGGGAATTTGAGGGGATTTGGGGTTTGTTTGGGATTTTGGGGGATTTGGGGAGCTCTTGGGGTTTGGGGTTTTTTTTTTTTTGATTTTGGGTTTTTTTGGGATTTCGGGGTTTGGGGAGGGATTTTGGGGGATTTGGGGCTCTTTTGGGGATTTTGGGGTTTGTTGGGGATTTGGGGACTTTGGGGATTTTGGGGGATTTTGGAGGATTTGGGGGGGGGTTGGGAGTTTTTTGGGATTTTGAGGTTTTTTTGGGTAATTTTGGGGTTTTTGGGAGAATTCCCGGAATTCCCGCCCCGAATCCCTCTGGAATTCCCTTCTCCAAACCCTTCCAGCCCCTTCTCCCCCATCCCATTGGATAATCCCAGAATTCCCGGAATTCCCACCCCGAATCCCTCTGGAATTCCCTTCTCCAAACCCTTCCAGCCCCTTCTCCCCCATCCCATTGGATAACCCCGGAATTCCCAGAATTCCCATCCCGAATCCCTCTGGAATTCCCTTCTCCAAACCCTTCCAGCCCCTTCTCCCCCGATCCCATTGGATAATCCCGGAATTCCCGGAATTCCCGCCCCGAATCCCTCTGGAATTCCCTTCTCCAAACCCTTCCAGCCCCTTCTCCCCCATCCCATTGGATAATCCCGGAATTCCCGGAATTCCCACCCCGAATCCCTCTGGAATTCCCTCCTGGAAACCCTTCCAGCCCCTTCTCCCCCATCCCATCGGATAATCCCGGAATTCCCGGAATTCCCGCCCCGAATCCCTCTGGAATTCCCTTCTCCAAACCCTTCCAGCCCCTTCTCCCCCGATCCCATTGGATAATCCCGGAATTCCCGGAATTCCCGCCCCGAATCCCTCTGGAATTCCCTTCTCCAAACCCTTCCAGCCCCTTCTCCCCGATCCCATTGGATAATCCCGGAATTCCCGGAATTCCCGCCCCGAATCCCTCTGGAATTCCCTTCTCCAAACCCTTCCAGCCCCTTCTCCCCCGATCCCATCGGATAATCCCGGAATTCCCGGAATTCCCGCCCCGAATCCCTCTGGAATTCCCTTCTCCAAACCCTTCCAGCCCCTTCTCCCCCGATCCCATTGGATAATCCCGGAATTCCCGGAATTCCCACCCCGAATCCCTCTGGAATTCCCTTCTCCAAACCCTTCCAGCCCCTTCTCCCCGATCCCATCGGATAATCCCGGAATTCCCGGAATTCCCACCCCGAATCCCTCTGGAATTCCCTTCTCCAAACCCTTCCAGCCCCTTCTCCCCCATCCCATTGGATAATCCCGGAATTCCCGGAATTCCCACCCCGAATCCCTCTGGAATTCCCTTCTCCAAACCCTTCCAGCCCCTTCTCCCTGATCCCATCGGATAATCCCGGAATTCCCGGAATTCGCACCCCGAATCCCTCTGGAATTCCCTCCTCCAAACCCTTCCAGCCCCTTCTCCCCGATCCCATTGGATAATCCCGGAATTCCCGGAATTCCCGCCCCGAATCCCTCTGGAATTCCCTTCTCCAAACCCTTCCAGCCCCTTCTCCCCCGATCCCATTGGATAATCCCGGAATTCCCGGAATTCCCACCCCGAATCCCTCTGGAATTCCCTTCTCCAAACCCTTCCAGCCCCTTCTCCCCCATCCCATTGGATAATCCCGGAATTCCCGGAATTCCCACCCCGAATCCCTCTGGAATTCCCTTCTCCAAACCCTTCCAGCCCCTTCTCCCCGATCCCATTGGATAATCCCGGAATTCCCGGAATTCCCACCCCGAATCCCTCTGGAATTCCCTCCTCCAAACCCTTCCAGCCCCTTCTCCCCGATCCCATCGGATAACCCCGGAATTCCCGGAATTCCCGCCCCGAATCCCTCTGGAATTCCCTTCTCCAAACCCTTCCAGCCCCTTCTCCCCCGATCCCATTGGATAATCCCGGAATTCCCGGAATTCCCACCCCGAATCCCTCTGGAATTCCCTTCTCCAAACCCTTCCAGCCCCTTCTCCCCCATCCCATTGGATAATCCCGGAATTCCCGGAATTCCCACCCCGAATCCCTCTGGAATTCCCTTCTCCAAACCCTTCCAGCCCCTTCTCCCCGATCCCATTGGATAATCCCGGAATTCCCGGAATTCCCGCCCCGAATCCCTCTGGAATTCCCTTCTCCAAACCCTTCCAGCCCCTTCTCCCCCATCCCATTGGATAATCCCGGAATTCCCGGAATTCCCGCCCCGAATCCCTCTGGAATTCCCTTCTCCAAACCCTTCCAGCCCCTTCTCCCCCGATCCCATTGGATAATCCCGGAATTCCCGGAATTCCCACCCCGAATCCCTCTGGAATTCCCTTCTCCAAACCCTTCCAGCCCCTTCTCCCCCATCCCATTGGATAATCCCGGAATTCCCGGAATTCCCACCCCGAATCCCTCTGGAATTCCCTTCTCCAAACCCTTCCAGCCCCTTCTCCCCCGATCCCATTGGATAATCCCGGAATTCCCGGAATTCCCACCCCGAATCCCTCTGGAATTCCCTTCTCCAAACCCTTCCAGCCCCTTCTCCCCCGATCCCATTGGATAACCCTGGAATTCCCAGAATTCCCACCCCGAATCCCTCTGGAATTCCCTTCTCCAAACTCTTCCAGCCCCTTCTCCCCGATCCCATTGGATAATCCCGGAATTCCCGGAATTCCCAACCTGAATCCCTCTGGAATTCCCTTCTCCAAACCCTTCCAGCCCCTTCTCCCCCATCCCATTGGATAATCCCGGAATTCCCGGAATTCCCGCCCCGAATCCCTCTGGAATTCCCTTCTCCAAACCCTTCCAGCCCCTTCTCCCCCATCCCATCGGATAATCCCGGAATTCCCGGAATTCCCGCCCTGAATCCCTCTGGAATTCCCTTCTCCAAACCCTTCCAGCCCCTTCTCCCCGATCCCATTGGATAATCCCGGAATTCCCGGAATTCCCACCCCGAATCCCTCTGGAATTCCCTTCTCCAAACCCTTCCAGCCCCTTCTCCCCCGATCCCATTGGATAATCCCGGAATTCCCGGAATTCCCGCCCCGAATCCCTCTGGAATTCCCTTCTCCAAACCCTTCCAGCCCCTTCTCCCCGATCCCATTGGATAACCCCGGAATTCCCGGAATTCCCACCCCGAATCCCTCTGGAATTCCCTTCTCCAAACCCTTCCAGCCCCTTCTCCCCGATCCCATTGGATAACCCCGGAATTCCCGGAATTCCCACCCCGAATCCCTCTGGAATTCCCTTCTCCAAACCCTTCCAGCCCCTTCTCCCCGATCCCATCGGATAATCCCGGAATTCCCGGAATTCCCACCCCGAATCCCTCTGGAATTCCCTTCTCCAAACCCTTCCAGCCCCTTCTCCCCGATCCCATTGGATAATCCCGGAATTCCCGGAATTCCCGCCCCGAATCCCTCTGGAATTCCCTTCTCCAAACCCTTCCAGCCCCTTCTCCCCCGATCCCATTGGATAATCCCGGAATTCCCGGAATTCCCGCCCCGAATCCCTCTGGAATTCCCTTCTCCAAACCCTTCCAGCCCCTTCTCCCCCGATCCCATTGGATAATCCCGGAATTCCCGGCATTCCCGCAGCACGGCCAGCAGCTCTTCCGGCACCTTTTCCTGGTTTCCAAGGAGCGGGATAACGGCCGCGAGCACTTCCGGGCGCTCTTCCGGCTCCTGGTGCTGCTCAGCCTGGAGCTGGCCAACGATGACGTCATCGTGGACCTCGTGCGCCTGGCGCTCGCCCTGCAGGTCCGGAATGAGCCGGAATGAGCCGGAATGAGCCGGGAATGAGCCGGGAATGATCCGGAATGATCTGGGAATGATCCGGAATGATCCGGGAATGATCCGGGATTTGGGGCTTGATTTGGGGTTTGGGGTCTCCAACGATGACGTCATCGTGGACCTCGTGCGCCTGGCGCTCGCCCTGCAGGTCCGGAATGATCCGGGAATGATCCGGGAATGATCCGGGAATGATCCGGGAATGATCTGGAATGATCCGGGAATGATCCGGGATTTGGGGCTTGATTTGGGGTTTGGGGTTTTTTTTTTGGTATTCTGGGGTTTTTCTGGAAATTGGGGGATTTAATCCTTTGAAGGATTTGGGGGATTTAAGGGGCTTTTCTTGGGATTTCAGGGTTGGTTTTGGGATCTGGGGTTTTTTTTGGGATCTGGGGTTTTTTTTGGGATCTGGGGTTGTTTTGGGATCTGGGGTTGTTTTGGGATCTGGGGTTGTTTCGGGATCTGGTTTTTTTTGGGATCTGGGGTTTTTTGGGATCTGGGGTTGTTTTTGGGATCTGGGGTTGTTTTTGGGATCTGGGGTTTTTTGGGATCTGGGGTTGTTTTGGGATCTGGGGTTTTTTGGGATCTGGGGTTGTTTTGGGATCTGGTTTTTTTTGGGATCTGGGGTTTTTTGGGATCTGGGGTTTTTTGGGATCTGCGGTTGTTTTTGGGATCTGGGGTTTTTTTGCGGATTTGGGTTTTTTGGGGGGAATTTTTTTGACATTTGGGGGTTTTTTTGATTTGGGGTTTTTTTCAGAAATCGGGGATTTTTTCGGGATTTGGGTTTTTTTTAGTTTGGGATTTTTTATGGCATTGGAGGATTTTTGGGATTGGGGGCATTTTTGGGATTTGGGTTTTTTTGGGGGGATTGTTTTTGGGGTTTGGGGTCTCCAACGATGATGTCATCGTGGACCTCGTGCGCCTGGCGCTCGCCCTGCAGGTCCGGAATGATCCGGGATTTGGGGCTTGATTTGGGGTTTGGGGTTTTTTTTTTGGTATTTTGGGGTTTTTCTGGAAATTGGGGGATTTAATCCTTTGAAGGATTTGGGGGATTTAAGGGGCTTTTCTTGGGATTTCAGGGTTGGTTTTGGGATCTGGGTTTTTTTGGGATCTGGGGTTGTTTTTGGGATCTGGGGTTTTTTTGGGATCTGGGTTTTTTTGGGATCTGGGGTTGTTTTGGGATCTGGGGTTGTTTTTGGGATCTGGGGTTTTTTGGGATCTGGGGTTTTTTGGGATCTGCGTTTTTTTGGGATCTGGGGTTGTTTTGGGATCTGCGTTTTTTTGGGATCTGGGGTTGTTTTGGGATCTGGGGTTGTTTTGGGATCTGGGGTTTTTTTGCGGATTTGGGTTTTTTGGGGGGAATTTTTTTGACATTTGGGGGTTTTTTTGATTTGGGTTTTTTTTCAGAAATCGGGGATTTTTTCGGGATTTGGGTTTTTTTTAGTTTGGGATTTTTTATGGCATTGGAGGATTTTTGGGATTGGGGGCATTTTTGGGATTTGGGTTTTTTTGGGGGGATTGTTTTTGGCGTTTGGGGTCTCCAACGATGACGTCATCGTGGACCTCGTGCGCCTGGCGCTCGCCCTGCAGGTCCGGAATGATCCGGGAATGATCCGGAATGATCCGGGAATGATCTGGGAATGATCCGGAATGATCTGGGAATGATCTGGAATGATCTGGGAATGATCCGGGATTTGGGGCTTGATTTGGGGTTTGGGGTTTTTTTTTTGGTATTTTGGGGTTTTTCTGGAAATTGGGGGATTTAATCCTTTGAAGGATTTGGGGGATTTAAGGGGCTTTTCTTGGGATTTCAGGGTTGGTTTTGGGATCTGGGGTTTTTTTTGGGATCTGGGGTTGTTTTTGGGATCTGGGGTTTTTTTTGGGATCTGGGGTTGTTTTGGGATCTGGGGTTGTTTTGGGATCTGGTTTTTTTTGGGATCTGGGGTTTTTTGGGATCTGGGGTTGTTTTTGGGATCTGGGGTTGTTTTTGGGATCTGGGGTTTTTTGGGATCTGGGGTTGTTTTGGGATCTGGGGTTTTTGGGATCTGGGGTTGTTTTGGGATCTGGTTTTTTTTGGGATCTGGGGTTTTTTGGGATCTGGGGTTTTTTGGGATCTGCGGTTGTTTTTGGGATCTGGGGTTTTTTTGCGGATTTGGGTTTTTTGGGGGGAATTTTTTTGACATTTGGGGTTTTTTTGATTTGGGTTTTTTTTCAGAAATCGAGGATTTTTCAGGATTTGGGTTTTTTTGAATTTGGGATTTTTTATGGCTTTGGAGGATTTTTGGGATTGGGGGCATTTTTGGGATTGGGGGGATTTTTGGGATTTGGGTTTTTTTGGGGGGGATTGATTTGGGGTTTTGGGTCTCCAACGATGACGTCATCGTGGACCTCGTGCGCCTGGCGCTCGCCCTGCAGGTCCGGAATGAGCCGGAATGATCCGGAATGATCCGGGAATGATCCGGGAATGATCCGGGAATGATCCGGGATTTGGGGCTTGATTTGGGGTTTGGGGTTTGATTTGGGATTTGGGGATTTTTCTGGATTTGGGGGTTTTTTTGGGGGTTTCAGGGTTTTTTGTATTTTGGGTGGTTTTTTTCAGGATTTGGGGGTTTTTTTGGAAATTGGGGTTTTTTGGGATTTGGGGTTTTTTTGGGATTTGGGTGTTTTTTGGGGGTTTCAGGTTTTTCTGTGTTTTGGGGTTTTTTTCCCAGGATTTGGGGTTTTTTCTGGATCTGGGGGTTTTTTTGGAGATTGGGGTTGCTTTTGGGAGTTGGAGGTCTTCCGGGATTTTGGGTTTTTTTGGGGTTTCAGGGGTTCTTTTGGAAATTGGGTTTTTTTGGGGTTTGGGGTTTTTTGGGGGGGATTGGGTTTTTTTTGGGGGGGATTTGGGGGTTTTTTTGGGGATTTGGGGTTTTTTGGGGGGGATTTGGGGTTTTATTGAATTTTGGGGTGGATTTGGGGTTTTTTTTTTTATGGGATGCGATTTAAGCTCCCCCGCCACCCAACCGTTCCGTGCCGCCGCCAATTCCCTGCAGCACACGGGGATCCAACCCCTCCGGGAATGCGCTTTGACGCCGATCCCGTGGGATTTTCCCGGTTTTCCAGGAGCTGGCGCAGAGCCCCGAGGAGCAGCTCCCGCCCTACAACCGCTGCGCCCTCCTGGCGCTCGGGGCCGCCTACCTGAGCCTCATCAGCCAACTGCTGACCGTGCCGCCCTTCTTCCAGCACATCCAGGAGGTGCGGCCGCAATCCCGGGAATCCCGGCAATTCCGGGACCATTCCAGCACATCCCGGAAGCTCCGAGCTGGGCTCCATCCCCGTTTTCCGCAGGTGATCCAGAGCCGGCAGAAGGAGGCGCCGTTCCTGCTGCCTGAGGAGGTGTTCGGGGAGAACCCCAGGTGAGAGCTGGGAACGGAGCATTCCCGGTTTTCTGATCCCGAGGGGTTGGGCTGGAATTCCCAGGGAATGCCCGGATCCCTGGCAGTGCCCAAGGAAAGGCTGGAGCAGCCTGGGATCATCGGGGCAGGTGCCGGCCTTGGAATGGGATGGGATTGAAGCTGCGTGGATCCCAGCCAAAGCATTCCGGGATTGTGGGATGCAGGAGGCTCCGAATCCATGGCCAGGGGTTTTTCTGGAAGTCGGGGATGGGAAAGGGAAGGGAGAGCCTTCCTGGAGTGCCGAGATTCCCAGGGAAGGGCCTGGAGGCCGGAATTCCTTCCCGCAGAGGAGTCGGGCTGGGGCTGGATCCAATGGCAGGCTGGGAGAGGCGGGAATGGAGGGATTTCCCTGGGAAAGGGGAGCTCGGGCTGGGATCTTGGGAAGGAATTCGCGGCTGCGCTGGAATTCCCAGGGAATGCCCGGATCCCTGGCAGTGTCCAGGGAAAGGCTGGAGCAGCCTGGGATCATTGGTGGGATGGGATCCGGATGGGATTGAAGGTCCCTTCCCATGAAACCATTCCGGGATTCCCGGATTATCAGCCCCGGGAATGGCAGGGTGGGAAGGACGTGAGAATTTTCCATGGGGAGAGGAAAACCTGTCCCAGCTTCCCTCGGGAACCGCCGGAGCCATTCCAGGGCCGGCTCCGCTTGGATTTTGGGAAAAGCTCCCTCATCCTGTGGAGCCCTGGAATAGGGAATGGCGACATTCCCGAGGTTTCCAGAGCTCCAGGAGCGTTTGGACAACGCTCCGGCACCAGGCGGGATTTTGGGATGAGAGCACGGCCTGGAATTGAATCCGTGAGCCCTGTGGATCCCATGGAGCTTGGAACATCCCATAATTCCTCTCTTTCCATGGATTTTCCCGTTTCTCCGCAGGGTGAGCGGGAGCCTGGAGCAGCTGGGGCCGGAGGTTTTCTTCTGGCAGAGTAAAATCAGCGAAATCCTGGGAAGCAGCGGATACAGCCTGGAGCGGCTCAGCATTCCCTACGTGCCGCAGCTGACCGGTACGGAAAACCGGGAAAACCGGGAAAACCGGGATAACCCGGGATTCGGGACAGGCCGGGCTGGGAATGTGGGATCCTCGCCATTCCCTGCCTCCTGCCCCTCCAGCCCTTTCCCAAATCCCAGCTCTCCTGGAGCCCCTTCAGGCTCGGGAAGCGGCTCCGAGGATTCCCTGGATCCTTCCCTGACCCAGCCGGACATTCCCGGCTCTCCCAGCCTGCCATTGGATCCAGCCCCAGCCCGACTCCTCTGCGGGAAGGAATTCCGGCCTCCAGGCCCTTCCCTGGGAATCTCGGCACTCCAGGAAGGCTCTCCCTTCCCTTTCCCATCCCCGACTTCCAGAAAAACCCCTGGCCATGGATTCGGAGCCTCCTGCATCCCACAATCCCGGAATGCTTTGGCTGGGATCCACGCAGCTTCAATCCCATCCCATTCCAAGGCCGGCACCTCCCCCGATGATCCCAGGCTGCTCCAGCCTTTCCTTGGGCACTGCCAGGGATCCGGGCATTCCCTGGGAATTCCAGCCCAGCCGGGAATTCCTTCCCAACATCCCAGCCCGAGCTCCCCTTTCCCACTGAAGCCGTTCCCTGTGCCCTGTCCTGGCTGGATTTCGGGAATGGCTTTTCCCGGAGGCGGGCTGGGATTCCGAGGCCGGAATGGTTTCCTGATGCCGCCGTTGCCGTTCCTTCCCAGACGAGGATCGTTTATCCAAGAGGAAAAGCATCGGAGAAACCATTTCCCTGCAGGTGGAGGTGGAATCCAGGAACAGCCCGGAGCGGGAGCAGGTCCGGCATCCAGAGCTGGGAATTCCCTCGGGATGTGCCCTTCAACCCTCCCTTAACTGTGGGAATTCATGGAATTGGTGGTGGTGGAGAACTCTGGGATCACCGACGGCTTCCCAGGAATTTTCTGGGAATGTCAGGGAATTCCCAACTCCCTCTGGTGCTTCCCAAATTCCCGCCCAGGCGCCGGCAGATCCCGTTTTCCACGGGATCCTTGGTGTCCCAGTGCTGGCATTGGGTGGCCAATCCCAGCATTCCGAGATTTGTCGGGTCAGAAAAGACCCGAAATTCCCACTGGAATTCCTGATTTTCCCTGGATTCCCTTTCCTTAGGAATCTTCAGAGGGGGATAAACCTGGGCTGCTCCAGCTGGAAAAATCCCGGGTTTTTTTAGGAGAAATATCCCAGATTTTTGTGGAGAAACAACAAAACCAGAGCCTGGCCTGGTGGGTCTGGGATTCCCACCTGGAATTCCGGGCTTTTCCTGGAATCTCATCCCGATTTCCTTCCCCGCAGAGAGCTCCGGCGGAGGAGATCACCTACGAGACGCTGAAAAAGGCCATCGGTAAGGGAGGGAATCCCGGGAATCCCGGCAATTCGGCAATTCCAGGAATTCCAGGAATTCCAGGAATTTTGGGAATTCGGGAATGGGGTGGGGGTTTTATATTTGGAGGGGTTTTGGAGATTTCGGTTCTGTTTTTTTTTTGGATTTGGGGTTTTTTTGGGGATTAAGGTTTTTCTGGGATTCGGGGATTTTGGGGAAGTTTTGGCGATTTGGGGTTTTTTGGGAATTTTGGGGGGTTTAGGGTTTTCTTGGATTTGGGTTTTTTTTGGGGGAATTTGGGATTTTTGTGGGGGGTGGGAGGGTTTTTTTTTGGATTTAGGGGGTTTTTTTGGATTTACGAGGACTTTTTGGAATTTGGGATTTTTTTGGATTTGGGATTTTCTTGGGGATTTGAGGGGGTTTTTTATTTTCAGGGGGTTTTTTTGGATTTGGGGTATTTTGGACATTTTGGGCGTCTCTTTATTTGGGGGGGGTCTGGGATTTGGGGTTTTTTGGGGGATTTGGGGTTTTTTTGGATTTTGGGTTTTTTTTCAGATTTGGAGCTGGTTTTGGGATTTGGGGCTTTTTTGAGGCATTTGGGAGTTTTTTTCAGAATTTGGGCGTTTTTTGGGATTTGGGGGATTTGTGGGGGGGGGGATTTGTTGTTTTTGGGGGATTTGGACTTTTTTGGGGGGATTTTTTGTTTGTTTGTTTGGTTTTTTGGGATTTTTTTGGAATTTGGGAAATGGGGGAACTTGAAAAGCTCCGGGAGACAGAGGCCGAGCATTCCCAGCCGTGTCCCGCCAAAATCCCGGGGCATTTCAATCCCTCCGGGAATTGGGCTCCACCACCGGGCAGCTCCAATCCCTGGCCGCTCTTTCCATGGAAAACCATTCCCAACATCCCCCAGAGCTCCCCCGGAGCCGCCGGAGGCCATTCCCGCTTTTCCTGCGGGAAAAGCCATTCCCGATCCCACCTGGCCGCTTCCTCCCGGCCAGGAATTCCAGAGCGGGAAAAACCCCTCGGGATCCTCCTTTTCTCCAGGCTGAGCCTTCCCGGCTCCTTCCTCTTCTCCAGCCCCTTCCCTGAATCCGTTCCCAACTCTCCGTGGGATGGATCCCACCCCCGATCCCCACCCTGGCCCCCTTCTCCTCCAGCGGGGAAAAGCCGGCATTCCCGCTTTTCCCGCTTTTCCAGTGGACAGCGTGGCCGTGGGAGGAGCAGGAGCGGGAGCGCCGGCGCCAGGTGGTGGAGAAGTTCCAGAAGGCTCCGTTCGAGGAGATCGCCGCCCACTGCGGAGCCCGGGTCAGTCGGCGCCGCGTTCCCGGGAATTCCGTCGGGAACGGGGGGGTCGGGAAGGAGGTGCCGGGGAGCGGAAGGGCTGGAAAAGATGGGAAGGAGGGAAGGGAAACGGGGGGTGGAATGAGGGGAGGGAGGTGAGGGCCGGAGAGATGGAAAGAGCCGGTGCCCGACGAGCCCCAAACAGCCCCAAAAAGCGGCTGATCCAAAAGCCTCAAAAAGCCCCAAAAAAGCCCCAAAAAGCTTCAAAAAGCCCCAAAAAACGCAAGCCTGCAGAGGCCCAAAAAGCCCCCCAAAAATTCCCGGAAAGCCCCAAAAAGCCTCAAAAAGCCTCAAAAAACGCAAGCCTGCAGAGGCTCAAAAAGCCCCAAAAGCCTCCAAAAAATCCCCAAAAAGCCCCAAAAAGTGCAAGCCTGCAGAGGCCCAAAAAGGGCACCAAAAAGGCCCAAAAAGCCACCAAAAAATCCCCAAAAAAGCCCCAAAAAGCCCCAAAAAACGCAAGCCTGCAGAGGCCCAAAAAGGCCCAAAAGCCACCAAAAAATCCCCAAAAAGCCCCAAAAAGCCCCAAAAAGTGCAAGCCTGCAGAGGCCCAAAAAGGCACCAAAAAAATCCCAAAAAAGCCACCAAAAAAATCCCAAAAAAGCCCAAAAAGCCTCAAAAAGCCCCAAAAACCACAAGCCTGCAGAGGCTCAAAAAGCCCCAACAAATCCCCAAAAAGCCCCAAAAAATCCCAAAAATCCCCAAAAAGCCTCAAAAAGCCCCAAAAAGTGCAAGCCTGCAGAGGCACAAAAAGGCACCAAAAAGCCCCAAAAGCCACCAAAAAATCCCCAAAAAAGCCCCAAAAAGCCCCAAAAAACGCAAGCCCGCAGAGGCCCAAAAAGCCCCAAAAGCCACCAAAAAAATCCCCAAAAAGCCCAAAAAGTGCAAGCCTGCAGAGGCCCAAAAAGGCACCAAAAATCCCCAAAAAGCCACCAAAAAATCCCAAAAAAGCCACCAAAAAAATCCCAATAAAGCCACCAAAAAGCCTCAAAAAGCCCCAAAAAACGCAAGCCTGCAGAGGCCCAAAAAGCCCCAAAAAGCCCCAAAAAGCCCCAAAAAACGCAAGGCCTGCAGAGGCCCAAAAAGCCACCAAAAAATCCCAAAAAAGCCTCAAAAAGCCTCAAAAAGCCCCAAAAAATCGCAAGCCTGCAGAGGCCCAAAAAGGCACCAAAAGCCACCAAAAAAGCCCCAAAAGGCCCCAAAAAGCCCCAAAAAACGCAGGCCTGTAGAGGCCCAAAAAGGCCCCAAAAATCCCAAAAAAGCCACCAAAAAATCCCAAAAAAGCCACCAAAAAAATCCCAAAAAAGCCCCAAAAAGCCTCAAAAAGCCCCAAAAAATGCAAGCCTGCAGAGGCCCAAAAAGCCCCCCAAAAATTCCTGGAAAGCCCCAAAAAGCCTCAAAAAGCCCCAAAAAACGCAAGCCTGCAGAGGCCCAAAAAGCCCCAAAAAAATCCAAAAAAGCCCTAAAAAAGCCTCAAAAAGCCCCAAAAAACGCAAGCCTGCAGAGGCCCAAAAAGGCACCAAAAGTCACCAAAAAAAGCCCCAAAAAGCCTCAAAAAGCCCCAAAAAACGCAGGCCTGAAGAGGCCCAAAAAGGCACCAAAAATCCCCAAAAAGCCACCAAAAAATCCCAAAAAAGCCACCAAAAAAATCCCAATAAAGCCCCAAAAAGCCTCAAAAAGCCCCAAAATCACAAGCCTGCAGAGGCCCAAAAAGGCACCAAAAGCCACCAAAAAATCCCCAAAAAGCCCCAAAAAGCCCCAAAAAACGCAAGCCTGCAGAGGCCCAAAAAGCCCCAAAAGCCCCCCAAAAATTCCCAAAAAGCCCCAAAAAATCCCCAAAAAGCCCCAAAAAACGCAAGCCTGCAGAGGCCCAAAAAGCCCAAAAAATCCCAAAAAAGCCCCAAAAAAGCCTCAAAAAGCCCCAAAAAACGCAAGCCTGCAGAGGCCCAAAAGGCACCAAAAATCCCAAAAAGCCACCAAAAAAATCCCAAAAAAGCCCCAAAAAGCCTCAAAAAGCCCCAAAAACGCAAGCCTGCAGAGGCCCAAAAAGCCCCAAAAGCCACCAAAAAAGCCCCAAAAAGCCCCCAAAAAACGCAAGCCCGCAGAGGCCCAAAAAGCCCAAAAGCACCAAAAAAATCCCCAAAAAGCCCCAAAAAGTGCAAGCCTGCAGAGGCCCAAAAAGGCACCAAAAATCCCCAAAAAGCCACCAAAAAATCCCAAAAAAGCCACCAAAAAATCCCAAAAAAGCCACCAAAAAAATCCCAAAAAAGCCCCAAAAAGCCTCAAAAAGCCCCAAAAAACGCAAGCCTGCAGAGGCCCAAAAAGCCCCAAAAGCCACCAAAAAAATCCCCAAAAAGCCCCAAAAAGCCTCAAAAAGCCCCAAAAAACGCAGGCCTGCAGAGGCCCAAAAAGGCACCAAAAATCCCCAAAAAGGCACCAAAAAATCCCAAAAAAGTCACCAAAAAATCCCAAAAAAGCCCCAAAAAGCCTCAAAAACCCCCAAAAAACGCAAGCCTGCAGAGGCCCAAAAAGGCACCAAAAATTCCCAAAAAGCCACCAAAAAATCCCAAAAAATCCCCAAAAAGCCCCAAAAAGCCTCAAAAAGCCCCAAAAATCACAAGCCTGCAGAGGCTCAAAAAGCCCCAAAAAATCCCCAAAAAGCCCCAAAATCCCCCAAAAAGCCACCAAAAAATCCCCTCAAACAGCACAAGCCTGCAAAGGCCCAAAAAGCCTCAAAAAGCCCCCAAAAAATCCCCCAAAATCCCCAAAAAATCCCAAAAAGCCTCAAAAGGCCCAAAACCCAAAGCCCCAAAAAGCCCGAAAACTCTCAAAAAAGCCCCCAAAAAATCCCAGAAAATCCCAAAAAAAGCCCCCAAAAAAGCCCGAAAAGACCCCAAAAAGTTCCAAAAAATCCCCAAAAAGCCCCAAAAATCCCCAAAAAGCCCCCAAACCCCCCCCCCAAATCCCCCAAATCCGCAGCTCCGAGGGCTCCCGGGGGGCCGGGCAGGGCAGGGTCCCGCGCGGTGCTCGGAATTCCGGCGTTTTCCCGGGAATGACGAATCCTGGCTTTCCAGGCCTCGCTGCTCCGGAGCAAACTGAACCAGATCTTCGAGATCACCATCCGGTGAGGGAGCAGCGGGATCGGGATCAGCGGGATCGGCATTGGGATCGGCGGGATTGGGAGGGGCGGGATTGGGAGGGGCGGGGATTGGGATGGGCGGGATTGGGATGGGCGGGATCGGTGGGATCGGCAGGATTGGGATCGGCAGGATTGGGATTGGCGGGGATTGGGATCAGTGGGATTGGGAGGGGCGGGATCGGTGGGATCGGTGGGATTGGGATGGGCGGGATCAGTGGGATCAGCGGGATTGGGATCAGTGGGATTGGGATCAGCGGGATTGGGATGGGCTGGATCGGTGGGATCGGCAGGATTGGGATCGGCAGGATTGGGATTGGCGGGATTGGGATCAGTGGGATTGGGAGGGGCGGGATTGGTGGGATGGGCAGGATCGGGATCGCCGGGATTGGGATTGCCAGGATCGGTGGGATCAGCGGGATTGGGATCAGCGGGATTGGGATGGGCGGGGATTGGGAGGGGCGGGATTGGTGGGATCAGCGGGATTGGGATGGGCGGGATTGGGATTGCCAGGATTGGTGGGATCAGCGGGATTGGAGGGGCGGGATTGGGATGGGGCGGGATCAGTGGGATCGGTGGGATTGGGATCAGCAGGATTGGGATGGGCGGCATTGGGAGGGGCGGGATCAGTGGGATCAGCGGGATTGGGATCAGCGGGATTGGGATGGGCGGGATTGGGATGGGCAGGATCGGTGGGATCAGCGGGATTGGGATGGGTGGGATTGGGAGGGGCAGGATCGGTGGGATCAGCGGGATTGGGATCAGCAGGATTGGGATGGGCGGGATCGGTGGGATCGGCGGGATTGGGATGGGCGGGATTGGGATTGACAGGATCGGTGGGATTGGCGGGATTGGGATGGGCGGGATTGGGAGGGGCGGATTGGTGGGATCAGCAGGATCGGGATCGCCGGGATTGGGATTGCCAGGATCGGTGGGATCAGCGGGATTGGGATGGGCGGCATTGGGAGGGGCGGGATCGGTGGGATCGGTGGGATTGGGATGGGCGGGATCAGTGGGATCAGCGGGATTGGGATCAGTGGGATTGGGATCAGCGGGATTGGGATGGGCGGGATCGGTGGGATCAGCGGGATTGGGGATCAGCAGGATTGGGATCGGCGGGATTGGGATCAGCGGGATTGGGATCAGCAGGATTGGGATGGGCGGGATTGGGATCGGTGGGAGCGGATCAGGATCACCGGGATTGGATTTCCGGGATTGGGATCGGCAGCATTGGGATCGCTGGGATTGGGATTGCCGGGATTGGGATCAGTGGGAACGGGGTCAGCGGGATTGGGATCAGTGGGATTGGGTGAGGGGCGGGATTGGGATGGGCGGGATTGGGAGGGGCGGGATTGGGAGGGGCGGGATTGGGATGGGCGGGATTGGATGGGTGGGATTGGGATGGGCGGGATTGGGATCGGTGGGATTGGGATCGATGGGATTGGGATCGATGGGATTGGGCGGGGCGGGATTGGGATGGGCGGGATTGGGATCGGCGGGATTGGGAGGGGCGGGATTGGGATGGGCGGGATCAGTGGGATCAGAGGGATTGGGATGGCGGGATCAGTGGGATCAGCGGGATTGGGATCAGTGGGATTGGGATCAGCGGGATTGGGCGGGGCGGGATCGGTGGGATCAGCGGATTGGGATCAGCGGGATTGGGATGGGCGGGATCGGTGGGATCAGTGGGATTGGGATCAGTGGGATTGGGATCAGCGGGATTGGGATCGGTGGGAGCGGGATCAGGATCACCGGATTGGGATTGCCGGGACTGGGATCGGCAGCCTTGGGATCGCTGGGATTGGGATTGCCGGGATTGAGATCAGTTGGATCGGGGTCAGCGGGATTGGGATCAGTGGGATTGGGAGGGGCGGGATTGGGATGGGCAGGATCGGTGGGATCAGCAGGATTGGGATGGGCGGGATTGGGATCAGTGGGATTGGGAGGGGCAGGATCGGTGGGATCAGTGGGATTGGGATCAGTGGGATTGGGATGGGCGGGATCGGTGGGATCAGCAGGATTGGGATGGGCGGGATTGGGATTGGTGGGATTGGGATGGGCGGGATTGGGATGGGCGGGATCGGTGGGATCAGCGGGATTGCGATCAGCAGGATTGGGATGGGCAGGATCGGGATCAGCGGGATTGGGATCGGTGGGAGCGGGATCGGGATCACCGGGATTGGGATTGCTGGGATTGGGATCGGCAGCATTGGGATCGCCGGGATTGGGATTGCCGGGATTGGGATCAGCGGGATTGGGATCAGCGGGATTGGGATCAACG
>NC_063215.1:1650739-1693358 GCF_020740725.1 Corvus hawaiiensis
AAGGTCCTGGAGTGTTGGGAAAAGGTCCTGGAGTGTTGGGAAAAGGTCCTGGAAGGGACGGGAGCAGGGGCTGGAGTGCCGGGAAAAGGTGCTGGAATGTCGGGAAAAGGTCCTGGAGTGTTGGGAGAAGGTCCTGGAGTGTTGGGAGAAGGTCCTGGAAGGGATGGGAGAAGGTGCTGGAAGGACGGGAAAAGGTCCTGGAATGCTGGGAAAAGGTCCTGGAATGTTGGGAAAAGGTCCTGGAAGGGACGGGAGCAGGGGCTGGAGTGCCGGGAAGAGGTGCTGGAATGTTGGGAGAAGGTCCTGGAGTGTTGGGAAAAGGTCCTGGAAGGGATGGGAAAAGGTCCTGGAATGCTGGGAAAAGGTCCTGGAGTGGCGGGAAAAGGTCCTGGAATGTTGGGAAAAGGTCCTGGAGTGTTGGGAAAAGGTCCTGGAATGTCGGGAAAAGGTCCTGGAATGCTGGGAAAAGGTCCTGGAATGTCGGGAAAAGGTCCTGGAATGTTGGGAAAAGGTCCTGGAATGCTGGGAAAAGGTCCTGGAGTGGCGGGAAAAGGTCCTGGAGTGGCGGGAAAAGGTCCTGGAGTGTTGGGAAAAGGTCCTGGAATGTTGGGAAAAGGTCCTGGAAGGGACGGGAGCAGGGGCTGGAGTGCCGGGAAAAGGTGCTGGAATGTCGGGAAAAGGTCCTGGAGTGTTGGGAGAAGGTCCTGGAAGGGACGGGAGCAGGGGCTGGAGTGCCGGGAAAAGGTGCTGGAATGTTGGGAAAAGGTCCTGGAATGTCGGGAAAAGGTCCTGGAATGTTGGGAAAAGGTCCTGGAGTGTTGGGAGAAGGTCCTGGAAGGGATGGGAGAAGGTGCTGGAAGGACGGGAAAAGGTCCTGGAATGCTGGGAAAAGGTCCTGGAATGTTGGGAAAAGGTCCTGGAAGGGACGGGAAAAGGTCCTGGAATGTCGGGAAAAGGTCCTGGAGTGTTGGGAAAAGGTCCTGGAATGTTGGGAAAAGGTCCTGGAAGGGACGGGAGCAGGGGCTGGAGTGCCGGGAAAAGGTGCTGGAATGTTGGGAAAAGGTCCTGGAATGTTGGGAAAAGGTCCTGGAGTGTTGGGAAAAGGTCCTGGAATGTCGGGAAAAAGGTCCTGGAATGTTGGGAAAAGGTCCTGGAAGGGATGGGAGAAGGTGCTGGAAGGGAGGGGAAAAGGTCCTGGAATGCTGGGAAAAGGTCCTGGAGTGTTGGGAAAAGGTCCTGGAGTGCCGGGAAAAGGTCCTGGAGTGCCGGGAAAAGGTCCTGGAATGTTGGGAAAAGGTCCTGGAAGGGACGGGAGAAGGGGCTGGAGTGCCGGGAAAAGGTGCTGGAATGTCGGGAAAAGATCCTGGAGTGTTGGGAGAAGGTCCTGGAATGTTGGGAAAAGGTCCTGGAAGGGACGGGAGAAGGGGCTGGAGTGCCGGGAAAAGGTGCTGGAATGTCGGGAAAAGATCCTGGAGTGTTGGGAGAAGGTCCTGGAGTGTTGGGAGAAGGTCCTGGAAGGGATGGGAGAAGGTGCTGGAAGGACGGGAAAAGGTCCTGGAATGCTGGGAAAAGGTCCTGGAATGTTGGGAAAAGGTCCTGGAATGTTGGGAAAAGGTCCTGGAAGGGACGGGAGCAGGGGCTGGAGTGCCGGGAAAAGGTGCTGGAATGTTGGGAAAAGGTCCTGGAGTGTTGGGAGAAGGTCCTGGAGTGTTGGGAAAAGGTCCTGGAAGGGATGGGAAAAGGTCCTGGAATGCTGGGAAAAGGTCCTGGAGTGGCGGGAAAAGGTCCTGGAATGTTGGGAAAAGGTCCTGGAGTGTTGGGAAAAGGTCCTGGAATGTCGGGAAAAGGTCCTGGAATGCTGGGAAAAGGTCCTGGAATGTCGGGAAAAGGTCCTGGAATGTTGGGAAAAGGTCCTGGAATGCTGGGAAAAGGTCCTGGAGTGGCGGGAAAAGGTCCTGGAGTGGCGGGAAAAGGTCCTGGAGTGTTGGGAAAAGGTCCTGGAATGTTGGGAAAAGGTCCTGGAAGGGACGGGAGCAGGGCTGGAGTGCCGGGAAAAGGTGCTGGAATGTCGGGAAAAGGTCCTGGAGTGTTGGGAGAAGGTCCTGGAAGGGACGGGAGCAGGGGCTGGAGTGCCGGGAAAAGGTGCTGGAATGTTGGGAAAAGGTCCTGGAATGTCGGGAAAAGGTCCTGGAATGTTGGGAAAAGGTCCTGGAGTGTTGGGAGAAGGTCCTGGAAGGGATGGGAGAAGGTGCTGGAAGGACGGGAAAAGGTCCTGGAATGCTGGGAAAAGGTCCTGGAATGTTGGGAAAAGGTCCTGGAAGGGACGGGAAAAGGTCCTGGAATGTCGGGAAAAGGTCCTGGAGTGTTGGGAAAAGGTCCTGGAATGTTGGGAAAAGGTCCTGGAAGGGACGGGAGCAGGGGCTGGAGTGCCGGGAAAAGGTGCTGGAATGTTGGGAAAAGGTCCTGGAATGTTGGGAAAAGGTCCTGGAGTGTTGGGAAAAGGTCCTGGAATGTCGGGAAAAGGTCCTGGAATGTTGGGAAAAGGTCCTGGAAGGGATGGGAGAAGGTGCTGGAAGGGAGGGGAAAAGGTCCTGGAATGCTGGGAAAAGGTCCTGGAGTGTTGGGAAAAGGTCCTGGAGTGCCGGGAAAAGGTCCTGGAATGTTGGGAAAAGGTCCTGGAAGGGACGGGAGAAGGGGCTGGAGTGCCGGGAAAAGGTGCTGGAATGTCGGGAAAAGATCCTGGAGTGTTGGGAGAAGGTCCTGGAGTGTTGGGAGAAGGTCCTGGAAGGGATGGGAGAAGGTGCTGGAAGGACGGGAAAAGGTCCTGGAATGCTGGGAAAAGGTCCTGGAATGTTGGGAAAAGGTCCTGGAATGTTGGGAAAAGGTCCTGGAAGGGACGGGAGCAGGGGCTGGAGTGCCGGGAAAAGGTGCTGGAATGTTGGGAAAAGGTCCTGGAGTGTTGGGAGAAGGTCCTGGAGTGTTGGGAAAAGGTCCTGGAAGGGATGGGAAAAGGTCCTGGAATGCTGGGAAAAGGTCCTGGAGTGGCGGGAAAAGGTCCTGGAATGTCGGGAAAAGGTCCTGGAATGTCGGGAAAAGGTCCTGGAATGCTGGGAAAAGGTCCTGGAGTGGCGGGAAAAGGTCCTGGAGTGGCGGGAAAAGGTCCTGGAGTGTTGGGAAAAGGTCCTGGAATGTTGGGAAAAGGTCCTGGAAGGGACGGGAGCAGGGGCTGGAGTGCCGGGAAAAGGTGCTGGAATGTCGGGAAAAGGTCCTGGAGTGTTGGGAAAAGGTCCTGGAGTGTTGGGAGAAGGTCCTGGAAGGGATGGGAGAAGGGGCTGGAAGGGATGGGAAAAGGTCCTGGAATGTCGGGAAAAGGTCCTGGAGTGCCGGGAAAAGGTGCTGGAATGTTGGGAAAAGGTCCTGGAGTGTTGGGAAAAGGTCCTGGAAGGGATGGGAGAAGGTGCTGGAAGGGAGGGGAAAAGGTCCTGGAATGTCGGGAAAAGGTCCTGGAGTGACGGGAAAAGGTCCTGGAAGGGACGGGAGCAGGGGCTGGAGTGGTGGGAAAAGGTGCTGGAATGTCGGGAAAAGGTCCTGGAGTGTTGGGAGAAGGTCCTGGAGTGTTGGGAGAAGGTCCTGGAGTGTTGGGAGAAGGTCCTGGAGTGGTGGGAAAAGGTGCTGGAATGTCGGGAAAAGGTCCTGGAGTGTCGGGAAAAGGTCCTGGAGTGTTGGGAAAAGGTCCTGGAGTGACGGGAAAAGGTCCTGGAAGGGACGGGAGCAGGGGCTGGAGTGCCGGGAAAAGGTGCTGGAATGTTGGGAAAAGGTCCTGGAGTGTTGGGAGAAGGTCCTGGAGTGTTGGGAGAAGGTCCTGGAAGGGATGGGAGAAGGTGCTGGAAGGACGGGAAAAGGTCCTGGAATGCTGGGAAAAGGTCCTGGAGTGGTGGGAAAAGGTCCTGGAATGCTGGGAAAAGGTCCTGGAATGTTGGGAAAAGGTCCTGGAAGGGACGGGAGAAGGGGCTGGAATGTCGGGAAAAGGTCCTGGAATGTTGGGAAAAGGTCCTGGAAGGGACGGGAGCAGGGGCTGGAGTGCCGGGAAAAGGTGCTGGAATGTTGGGAAAAGGTCCTGGAGTGTTGGGAGAAGGTCCTGGAGTGTTGGGAGAAGGTCCTGGAAGGGATGGGAGAAGGTGCTGGAAGGACGGGAAAAGGTCCTGGAATGCTGGGAAAAGGTCCTGGAGTGGTGGGAAAAGGTCCTGGAATGTTGGGAAAAGGTCCTGGAATGCTGGGAAAAGGTCCTGGAATGTTGGGAAAAGGTCCTGGAAGGGACGGGAGAAGGGGCTGGAATGTCGGGAAAAGGTGCTGGAATGTCGGGAAAAGGTCCTGGAGTGTTGGGAAAAGGTCCTGGAGTGCCGGGAAAAGGTCCTGGAATGTTGGGAAAAGGTCCTGGAAGGGACAGGAGCAGGGGCTGGAGTGCCGGGAAAAGGTGCTGGAATGTCGGGAAAAGGTCCTGGAGTGTTGGGAAAAGGTCCTGGAGTGTTGGGAAAAGGTCCTGGAATGTTGGGAAAAGGTCCTGGAGTGGCGGGAAAAGGTCCTGGAATGTCGGGAAAAGGTCCTGGAATGCTGGGAAAAGGTCCTGGAGTGTCGGGAAAAGGTCCTGGAGTGTCGGGAAAAGGTCCTGGAATGTTGGGAAAAGGTCCTGGAGTGGTGGGAAAAGGTCCTGGAATGTCGGGAAAAGGTCCTGGAATGCTGGGAAAAGGTCCTGGAGTGGTGGGAAAAGGTCCTGGAGTGTCGGGAAAAGGTCCTGGAATGCTGGGAAAAGGTCCTGGAGTGGTGGGAAAAGGTCCTGGAATGTCGGGAAAAGGTCCTGGAATGTCGGGAAAAGGTCCTGGAGTGGCGGGAAAAGGTCCTGGAGTGTTGGGAAAAGGTCCTGGAATGTTGGGAAAAGGTCCTGGAAGGGACGGGAGCAGGGGCTGGAGTGCCGGGAAAAGGTGCTGGAATGTCGGGAAAAGGTCCTGGAGTGTTGGGAGAAGGTCCTGGAAGGGATGGGAGAAGGGGCTGGAAGGGATGGGAAAAGGTCCTGGAATGCTGGGAAAAGGTCCTGGAGTGGTGGGAAAAGGTCCTGGAATGTCGGGAAAAGGTCCTGGAATGCTGGGAAAAGGTCCTGGAGTGTTGGGAAAAGGTCCTGGAATGTTGGGAAAAGGTCCTGGAGTGGCGGGAAAAGGTCCTGGAATGTTGGGAAAAGGTCCTGGAAGGGACGGGAGCAGGGGCTGGAGTGCCGGGAAAAGGTGCTGGAATGTCGGGAAAAGGTCCTGGAGTGTTGGGAAAAGGTCCTGGAATGCTGGGAAAAGGTCCTGGAATGCTGGGAAAAGGTCCTGGAATGTCGGGAAAAGGTCCTGGAATGTTGGGAAAAGGTCCTGGAATGCTGGGAAAAGGTCCTGGAATGTCGGGAAAAGGTCCTGGAGTGTTGGGAAAAGGTCCTGGAATGTCGGGAAAAGGTCCTGGAATGCTGGGAAAAGGTCCTGGAATGTCGGGAAAAGGTCCTGGAATGTTGGGAAAAGGTCCTGGAGTGTTGGGAGAAGGTCCTGGAATGCTGGGAAAAGGTCCTGGAATGTTGGGAAAAGGTCCTGGAGTGTCGGGAAAAGGTCCTGGAGTGTTGGGAAAAGGTCCTGGAAGGGACGGGAGCAGGGGCTGGAGTGTTGGGAAAAGGTCCTGGAATGTTGGGAAAAGGTCCTGGAAGGGACGGGAGAAGGTCCTGGAATGTTGGGAAAAGGTCCTGGAGTGTTGGGAGAAGGTCCTGGAGTGTTGGGAGAAGGTCCTGGAAGGGATGGGAAAAGGGGCTGGAATGCTGGGAAAAGGTCCTGGAGTGTTGGGAGAAGGTCCTGGAGTGTTGGGAGAAGGTCCTGGAATGCTGGGAAAAGGTCCTGGAGTGTTGGGAGAAGGTCCTGGAATGTCGGGAAAAGGTCCTGGAGTGTTGGGAGAAGGTCCTGGAATGTCGGGAAAAGGTCCTGGAATGTTGGGAAAAGGTCCTGGAGTGTTGGGAGAAGGTCCTGGAATGTCGGGAAAAGGTCCTGGAATGCTGGGAAAAGGTCCTGGAGTGGCGGGAAAAGGTCCTGGAATGTTGGGAAAAGGTCCTGGAGTGTCGGGAAAAGGTCCTGGAGTGTTGGGAAAAGGTCCTGGAATGTTGGGAAAAGGTCCTGGAGTGTCGGGAAAAGGTCCTGGAAGGGACGGGAGCAGGGGCTGGAGTGCCGGGAAAAGGTGCTGGAATGTCGGGAAAAGGTCCTGGAGTGTTGGGAGAAGGTCCTGGAAGGGATGGGAGAAGGGGCTGGAGTGGTGGGAAAAGGTCCTGGAATGCTGGGAAAAGGTCCTGGAGTGGTGGGAAAAGGTCCTGGAGTGTCGGGAAAAGGTCCTGGAATGTTGGGAAAAGGTCCTGGAGTGGCGGGAAAAGGTCCTGGAATGTTGGGAAAAGGTCCTGGAGTGTTGGGAGAAGGTCCTGGAAGGGATGGGAGAAGGGGCTGGAAGGGATGGGAAAAGGTCCTGGAATGCTGGGAAAAGGTCCTGGAGTGGTGGGAAAAGGTCCTGGAGTGTCGGGAAAAGGTCCTGGAAGGGATGGGAGAAGGTCCTGGAGTGCCGGGAAAAGGTGCTGGAATGTCGGGAAAAGATCCTGGAGTGTTGGGAGAAGGTCCTGGAGTGTTGGGAAAAGGTCCTGGAAGGGATGGGAAAAGGTCCTGGAATGCTGGGAAAAGGTCCTGGAGTGGCGGGAAAAGGTCCTGGAATGTTGGGAAAAGGTCCTGGAGTGTTGGGAAAAGGTCCTGGAATGTCGGGAAAAGGTGCTGGAATGTTGGGAAAAGGTCCTGGAGTGGTGGGAGAAGGTCCTGGAGTGTTGGAGAAGGTCCTGGAAGGGATGAGAGAAGGGGCTGGAAGGGATGGGAAAAGGTCCTGGAATGCTGGGAAAAGGTCCTGGAGTGGTGGGAAAAGGTCCTGGAGTGCCGGGAAAAGGTCCTGGAGTGTTGGGAGAAGGTCCTGGAGTGGTGGGAAAAGGTCCTGGAAGGGATGGAGAAGGTGCTGGAAGGGACGGGAGCAGGGGCTGGAGTGCCGGGAAAAGGTGCTGGAATGTCGGGAAAAGGTCCTGGAGTGTTGGGAGAAGGTCCTGGAGTGTTGGGAGAAGGTCCTGGAAGGGATGGGAGAAGGTGCTGGAAGGACGGGAAAAGGTCCTGGAATGCTGGGAAAAGGTCCTGGAGTGCCGGGAAAAGGTCCTGGAGTGACGGGAAAAGGTCCTGGAAGGGACGGGAGCAGGGGCTGGAGTGCCGGGAAAAGGTGCTGGAATGTCGGGAAAAGGTCCTGGAGTGTTGGGAGAAGGTCCTGGAAGGGATGGGAGAAGGTCCTGGAATGCTGGGAAAAGGTCCTGGAGTGGTGGGAAAAGGTCCTGGAATGTTGGGAAAAGGTCCTGGAGTGCCGGGAAAAGGTCCTGGAATGTGGTGGGAAAAGGTCCTGGAATGTTGGGAAAAGGTCCTGGAGTGTTGGGAAAAGGTCCTGGAATGTTGGGAGAAGGTCCTGGAAGGGACGGGAGCAGGGGCTGGAGTGCCGGGAAAAGGTGCTGGAATGCTGGGAAAAGGTCCTGGAGTGACGGGAAAAGGTCCTGGAGTGTTGGGAGAAGGTCCTGGAAGGGATGGGAGAAGGGGCTGGAAGGGATGGGAAAAGGTCCTGGAATGCTGGGAAAAGGTCCTGGAGTGGTGGGAAAAGGTCCTGGAATGTCGGGAAAAGGTCCTGGAATGTTGGGAAAAGGTCCTGGAGTGGCGGGAAAAGGTCCTGGAGTGGTGGGAAAAGGTCCTGGAATGTCGGGAAAAGGTCCTGGAATGCTGGGAAAAGGTCCTGGAGTGGTGGGAAAAGGTCGTGGAATGCTGGGAAAAGGTCCTGGAATGTTGGGAAAAGGTCCTGGAAGGGACGGGAGAAGGGGCTGGAGTGCCGGGAAAAGGTGCTGGAATGTTGGAAAAAGGTCCTGGAGTGTTGGGAGAAGGTCCTGGAAGGGATGGGAGAAGGGGCTGGAAGGGATGGGAAAAGGTCCTGGAATGCTGGGAAAAGGTCCTGGAGTGGTGGGAAAAGGTCGTGGAATGCTGGGAAAAGGTCCTGGAATGTTGGGAAAAGGTCCTGGAAGGGACGGGAGCAGGGGCTGGAGTGCCGGGAAAAGGTGCTGGAATGCTGGGAAAAGGTCCTGGAGTGACGGGAAAAGGTCCTGGAGTGTTGGGAGAAGGTCCTGGAAGGGATGGGAGAAGGGGCTGGAAGGGATGGGAAAAGGTCCTGGAATGCTGGGAAAAGGTCCTGGAGTGGTGGGAAAAGGTCCTGGAATGTCGGGAAAAGGTCCTGGAATGTTGGGAAAAGGTCCTGGAGTGGCGGGAAAAGGTCCTGGAGTGGTGGGAAAAGGTCCTGGAATGTCGGGAAAAGGTCCTGGAATGCTGGGAAAAGGTCCTGGAGTGGTGGGAAAAGGTCGTGGAATGCTGGGAAAAGGTCCTGGAGTGGTGGGAGAAGGTCCTGGAAGGGACGGGAGAAGGTGCTGGAATGTCGGGAAAAGGTGCTGGAGTGTTGGGAAAAGGTCCTGGAGTGTTGGGAGAAGGTCCTGGAGTGTTGGGAGAAGGTCCTGGAATGTCGGGAAAAGGTCCTGGAATGTTGGGAAAAGGTCCTGGAGTGGTGGGAGAAGGTCCTGGAATGTCGGGAAAAGGTCCTGGAGTGGCGGGAAAAGGTCCTGGAGTGTTGGGAAAAGGTCCTGGAATGTTGGGAAAAGGTCCTGGAAGGGACGGGAGCAGGGGCTGGAGTGCCGGGAAAAGGTGCTGGAATGTCGGGAAAAGGTCCTGGAGTGTTGGGAAAAGGTCCTGGAGTGTTGGGAGAAGGTCCTGGAAGGGATGGGAGAAGGTGCTGGAAGGACGGGAAAAGGTCCTGGAGTGCCGGGAAAAGGTCCTGGAGTGTCGGGAAAAGGTCCTGGAATGCTGGGAAAAGGTCCTGGAGTGTTGGGAGAAGGTCCTGGAAGGGATGAGAGAAGGGGCTGGAAGGGATGGGAAAAGGTCCTGGAATGCTGGGAAAAGGTCCTGGAGTGGTGGGAAAAGGTCCTGGAATGTCGGGAAAAGGTCCTGGAATGCTGGGAAAAGGTCCTGGAGTGGCGGGAAAAGGTCCTGGAGTGTCGGGAAAAGGTCCTGGAGTGGCGGGAAAAGGTCCTGGAAGGGACGGGAGCAGGGGCTGGAGTGCCGGGAAAAGGTGCTGGAATGTCGGGAAAAGGTCCTGGAGTGTTGGGAGAAGGTCCTGGAGTGTTGGGAGAAGGTCCTGGAAGGGATGGGAGAAGGTGCTGGAAGGACGGGAAAAGGTCCTGGAATGCTGGGAAAAGGTCCTGGAGTGCCGGGAAAAGGTCCTGGAGTGACGGGAAAAGGTCCTGGAAGGGACGGGAGCAGGGGCTGGAGTGCCGGGAAAAGGTGCTGGAATGTCGGGAAAAGGTCCTGGAGTGTTGGGAGAAGGTCCTGGAAGGGATGGGAGAAGGTGCTGGAAGGGATGGGAAAAGGTCCTGGAATGCTGGGAAAAGGTCCTGGAGTGTTGGGAAAAGGTCCTGGAATGTTGGGAAAAGGTCCTGGAAGGGACGGGAGCAGGGGCTGGAGTGCCGGGAAAAGGTGCTGGAATGTCGGGAAAAGGTCCTGGAGTGTTGGGAGAAGGTCCTGGAGTGTTGGGAGAAGGTCCTGGACGGGATGGGAGAAGGTGCTGGAAGGACGGGAAAAGGTCCTGGAATGCTGGGAAAAGGTCCTGGAGTGGTGGGAAAAGGTCCTGGAGTGACGGGAAAAGGTCCTGGAAGGGACGGGAGCAGGGGCTGGAGTGCCGGGAAAAGGTGCTGGAATGTCGGGAAAAGGTCCTGGAGTGTTGGGAGAAGGTCCTGGAAGGGATGGGAGAAGGGGCTGGAAGGGATGGGAAAAGGTCCTGGAATGCTGGGAAAAGGTCCTGGAGTGGTGGGAAAAGGTCCTGGAGTGTTGGGAAAAGGTCCTGGAGTGCCGGGAAAAGGTCCTGGAATGTGGTGGGAAAAGGTCCTGGAATGTTGGGAAAAGGTCCTGGAGTGTTGGGAAAAGGTCCTGGAATGTTGGGAGAAGGTCCTGGAAGGGACGGGAGCAGGGGCTGGAGTGCCGGGAAAAGGTGCTGGAATGCTGGGAAAAGGTCCTGGAGTGACGGGAAAAGGTCCTGGAGTGTTGGGAGAAGGTCCTGGAAGGGATGGGAGAAGGGGCTGGAAGGGATGGGAAAAGGTCCTGGAATGCTGGGAAAAGGTCCTGGAGTGGTGGGAAAAGGTCCTGGAATGTCGGGAAAAGGTCCTGGAATGTTGGGAAAAGGTCCTGGAGTGGCGGGAAAAGGTCCTGGAGTGGTGGGAAAAGGTCCTGGAATGTCGGGAAAAGGTCCTGGAATGCTGGGAAAAGGTCCTGGAGTGGTGGGAAAAGGTCGTGGAATGCTGGGAAAAGGTCCTGGAATGTTGGGAAAAGGTCCTGGAAGGGACGGGAGAAGGGGCTGGAGTGCCGGGAAAAGGTGCTGGAATGTTGGGAAAAGGTCCTGGAGTGTTGGGAGAAGGTCCTGGAAGGGACGGGAGCAGGGGCTGGAGTGCCGGGAAAAGGTGCTGGAATGCTGGGAAAAGGTCCTGGAGTGACGGGAAAAGGTCCTGGAGTGTTGGGAGAAGGTCCTGGAAGGGATGGGAAAAGGTCCTGGAATGTTGGGAAAAGGTCCTGGAATGTTGGGAAAAGGTCCTGGAGTGGCGGGAAAAGGTCCTGGAATGTTGGGAAAAGGTCCTGGAATGTTGGGAAAAGGTCCTGGAATGTTGGGAAAAGGTCCTGGAGTGTTGGGAAAAGGTCCTGGAATGTTGGGAAAAGTGCCGAACGGGAATTTGGGACGGGGGAAGAGAGGTTTGAGAAGGAAAAATCGGGATAAAGGAAAATCGGGATTTGCTGCGGGAAGGTCGGGGTTTCATAGGGAAAATCGGGATCGGCTCAGGGCCTTTTCCCAGCCCATCCCGGCATTCCCAGAGCCGTTCCCATTCCCGCTTATTCCCAATCCCTCCTTTCGGGGCAGTGCTGGAAAATCCCATCCCGGAGATCCGGGATTTCCCGGGATTGCTGCTCCCACATTTCCTTCCCGTCGTGCCCAAGCTCGGGAAGGAATCTGGGAATTCTCCGGCTCCGCTTCCGCCTTCCCTTGGTTTTCTTGGAATTCCAAGGAAATGAACCGGGAGAAGCTTCCCGATGGCATTCCCGGAGCTTTTTTCCCTGGGATCCCGGAAAGGATTCCCTGGGTTCCTGGAGAGCATTTCCCAGGAGGGAGAAAAGGCGGAAAAATCCCTAAAATATTCCCAGAGGGAAAGAATTCCCTGGTTTTTGATGGGATCGGGCGTCGGAATCCAGGATTCCCGCCCGTGTCCTTCCCCCTTTTCCCTCTTTCCTTCATTCCCGGTTTCCCGGTGAGTATCTGGGAACTGCTGAGCTTGCGGTTTTGCGGCTGCCTGGAATTCCGGGCTCCCTCCGAAATGCCAGGATTTCACGGAGCACTTTGGAATTCCGGCGTTTTCCACGTGCTTCAGACCAGCCCTAAAAAATCCCCGATATCCCAAAAAACCGACCCCCGTTCATCCCAATAAAACCCAAACCATTCCGAGCGGGAAAAACAATCCCAAATCCCCCAAAAAATCCTGGTTCGAATTGAAAATCCGGGAATGGAGACGAGGAAAAATCGGGAGCGGAGGATTCGGGATCGCATCCCGCGGCTCCTTCCCGGCGTTCCTGGCAGATGGATCCCGCCCCTCCCCCTTCCCGGCTATTTCAGGGATGGAATTCTTGGAAAAGATTCCCGGAGCTGGAGCTTTTCCAAAGGGAGCCGTGGCCAGTTGGCAGCGGGAGCCGATTGCGGCTGCGGCAGAATCCCGGGATTGGGCGGGATTGGGAATGCCGGGAGAGGCCGGGAGGGGCCGGAGGAAGGGGAAATCTGGGAATTCGGGAATGCTTTGGCTGGGATCCACGGAGCTTCAATCCCATCCCGGTGCAATCCCACGATCCCAGGTGGATCCCAAGCTTTTCCCTGGGATCTCTGGGATTCCCTGGGAATTCCAGCGCAGCCGGGAATCCCTTCCCAAGATCCCAGCCCGAGCTCCCCTTTCCCAGGGAAATCCCTCCATTCCCACCTCTCCCAGCCTGCCATTGGATCCAGCCCCAGCCCGACTCCTCTGCGGGAAGGAATTCCGGCCTCCAGGCCCTTCCCTGGGAATCTCGGCACTCCAGGAAGGCTCTCCCTTCCCTTTCCCATCCCCGACTTCCCGAAAAACCCCTGGCCATGGATTCGGAGCCTCCTGCATCCCACAATCCCGGAATGCTTTGGCTGGGATCCACGCAGCTTCAATCCCATCCCATTCCAAGGCCGGCACCTGCCCCGATGATCCCAGGCTGCTCCAGCCTTTCCTTGGGCACTGCCAGGGATCCGGGCATTCCCTGGGAATTCCAGCCCGGCCGGGAATTCCTTCCCAAGATCCCTCCCCGAGCTCCCCTTTCCCACTGGGAAGCCATTCCTTGTTTCCCATCCCTTTATCCCAAATCCCAGCTCTCCTGGAGCCCCTTCCGGCTCGGGAAGCGGCTCCGAGGATTCCCTGGATCCTTCCCTGACCCAGCCGCACATTCCCGGCTCTCCAGGAGCTTTTCCTGTTTGATTCCGGAGGAATTTTCCCACGCGGATCCTGAGGAAATCCCGCTTCCCTTCCTTGGATGGAGCCACCAGGGAAAGGTCGTGGAGCTCTCTCGGATTTGGGAATCTCCAGGATGAGGAGGAGCCCGGCCGAGCTTTTCCAAGCAAAATCAGGGATCTTGGGATACGGAAGGAGCAGAATTCCCGGAAAAGCTCCAACAGTGCCTGGAAAACGCTGGGATTGGGCCTTTCCTGGGAAACGATTCCCAGCTGGAATTCCAGGAATTCAGGCCAGCATTCCCGAAGGAGGAGCATCCCACATTCCCGGCCTTGGATGAATCCGTGCGCTCCCGAGAGGCTTTTCCGTGAAACCCCCAAATTTCGGGAAGCGACGACTTTTCCTCGCGGAACGGGCGAGGAAATCCCCCGGAATTCCGGGATCATCCCATGGCCAGCTGAAGCTTCCAAAGCTTTTCCCAAAATCCTTGTGGAAAAGCGAGAATCTCCCATCCCGTCAATCCGAGGAACTTCTTTATTCCAACAAAAACTCCGGAGCCGCGGCCTCGGAAAACCTCGGGAACGATTCCGGCTCCGAGGGGGCTCCTCCCTTCCGCCCTTCCCGCTTTTCCTCATCCCGGCTGTTCCCGCTGCTCGGATTCCGCGGGAATTTCTGGGAAGAGCCGGCTCCAGCCTCATCCCGGAGAATCCACGGAGCGATTTTCCGGAGCGCCGAATTTTCCGGAGCCAAAATCCACGGGGACGCCCCGAGGCTGCCAAAATTCGGGATTTATCCCAAGTTTCCTTGGATTTATCCCAAAGGCACCGCTGGGATTTGGGAATCGGATCCGGTTTTATCCGTAGAAAACGGGGAAAAAACCCCGGATTTTGGGAATTCAGGGAATATCGGGAATAACGCCCGGATTTGGGGATGTGCAAGGCAAGAATTCCCGGCTTTTCCCGAAATTCCCGGGAAAAACCAGCAAGGGCTGGATTTTTAATGGGAGTGGGGCAAGGATGTTGCTGGAATTGCAGCCGGAATGTTTTCCAGGCTTTTTTTAGGGATGAGGGCGTTTTTTGAATCCGGCCCAAAGGAGTTTTTCCATGGAAATTCCCATCTTTTGGCTCCCACAAATCCACGGAGCCGCCGCGTTTTCCGGGCGTTTTCGATTGGAATTTTTTCCCCCTCGTTTATCCATAAAAAATTCCGGCTCCTGGAAGCTCCTTTGTCTGAGAATTCCCGAAAAAAAGAGGATCCTTAATTCCAGCCCATTCCCACTTGGAATTCAACCTCCTCGGGGAAGGAATTTTCCCTCTGGAGAATTCCCAAGGGGGAATTTTTGGGAATTCTCGCCGTTAATTTGGGATTCGGGTGATTCCAGCTCATCCCAGACCGGATTTTCCAGGATTTTCCTTCCAAAAAAGAGCCCAAATCCTTGGATTTGGGTTGAGGGGTGGGCGGGAAATGATTCGGGAAGAGATTTTGGGAAGAGGGGAAGGATCCTCGGGAATCCAGAGGAATCCTGGCAAGAGAAATTCCCGGGTTTGTGCCGGTTCCTTCTGCCGGATCCAGGATCCCGCTGGGATTCACCGGGAATTCCGGAGCACAATTCCCACCGGGAGCGGCCGCGGTGAGATCCTGGAGGATTCCCGAAGCCCAGAATTCCCAAAATTCCAGGATTTTGGATTCTTCCCGCGTCTCCACGATGACGTCACGAGGTCTCCGCGTGTTCCCGGCAGGAATAAACTTCGGGAAACCCCTCAGAATTCCCTGGAAAGGGCTGGGATGTGCAGTGGGATCCCAGAGGATTCCCAGAGCCCGGAATTCCCAAAATTCCAGGATTTCCAGCTCTTCTGGTGTCTCCCTGATGCCATCCCATAAATCCGAGCCGAGGCCGTTCCCTCTTTTCCTGGAGCCCCAAATCCCGGCTGGAATGCGGAGCCTTCCCGGAGAGGCTTTTCCAGGAGAAATCCGGGATTTCTCCCATCCCAAATTCCCGCCCCTCTTTGGGATCCGGCTCGGATTCCTTGGAAAAGCTGCGCCTGCCACAAATCCCAGCGGGAATTCCCGGGATCCTCTCCTCCCATTCCCGGCCTCGCCAAATCCCGGGATTTTCCCGGCATCCCGGTTTTTCTCCCTCCGCTTTCCCGTTCTCCCTGAGTTCTTCCCGGCAGTTATTCCTTAGGAATTCCCGATGGAATTCCGGGGATATTCCGTTTCCTCCGGGAAACTTTGGATTTCGGATCCCTTTTTTTCCCAGATTCCCGCCCGGATTGGATTTTCCCCTCCTCGTTCATTCCTTTTCTTCGGAGTCGCTCCTAGAACATTCCACGTTTTCCTGGGAATTCCGGAGGCGAGGAAAATCCCGGAGACCATTCCCGTCGTTCCTCTCTCCTGGTTTTTGGGGTTTTCCCGGGTTTTTTTTTGAAGTCATTCCCGGTTGTTTTCCTGCACTGAAAGTTAGGATTGTAGCAAAAAAATTCGGGAATTCCATGAAATAAAAGCTGGAATTTCTCCGCCAGAGGAATTCCCTGGGAGATTCCCATTTTGGGGAATTTTCGCGACTGCCTCCGATCCCTGGGATCCGACCGGATCCATTCCCGGGATGAATCCACCCAAACTCCTCCGGAGGAGCGGGAAAAGCGGGAATGAAACTCCAGGCAAACCAAATCCTGCCTGGATCCCGGATTTCCCACGGATCCGGGTCGTGTTGGTCCTTTTCCCGCTTCCCAAATCCAGGAAAAACCCCGGCAGCGGCTCTGTCGTGGCCGGGCTGGGATGGGGAACATCCCAAGGATCAATCATTGGGTTCCTCTCGGCGATCGATCGATCGATCGATCGATCCGCAATGGTTCCGTGGGCTGAAAATTCTCGCTTTTCCCGGTTTTTCCAGAGAAAGCGGCGGACGACGACGTCCAGAAATCCGACATCTCCTCCAGCAGCCAGGGCGTCATCGAGAAGGAATCGCTGGGACCGCTCCTGCTGGAGGTGGGAATTCCACGGGAAACCGGGAATGCCGGGATTCCCGGGGTTTGGGGGGGTTCCATCCATGAATCCCGGATTTTCGGCCGCCGGAGATGGAGGCGCGGGGCCGGGAGGGAGCGGGGTGGGATTTCTGGGAGGGTGGGATGGGGCTGGAGTTGGGAAAATGGGGAGGGGGAGGGGATGGGGATTGGGATTGGGATTGGGATTGGGATTGGGATCGGGATGGGATTGGGATCGGGATTGGGATCAGGGATGGGATTGGGATTGGGTTGGGATTAGGATCGGGAGAGGGATCGGGATTGGGGATGGGATTGGGATTGGGTTGGGACTGGGATTAGGATTTGGATTAGGATTGGGATTTGGATTGGGATTAGAATTGGGATTGGGATTGGGATCAGGATTGGGATGGGATTGGGATCGGGATTGGGATTGGGAGTTCCTCCCCGACTGTTATTCCATGGGGAATTGGAATTGGAATTGGAATAGGCATTGGGGTGGGATTGGGATTGGGATTGGAATCGGGATTGGGGAGTTCCTCCCCGACGGTAATTCCATGGGGAATTGGGACAGGGATTGGGATTGGGATGGGATGAGATTGGGATGGGATGGGGATTGGGTTGGGATTGGGATCAGGATTGGGATCGGAATCGGGATTGGGATAGGATTGGGATTGGGATTGGGATTGGGATTGGATTGGACTGGGATTGGGATGGGAATGGGGTCGGGATGGGATTGGGATGGGATTGGGATTGGGATCGGGATCGGGATTGGGATCAGGATTGGGATCAGGATGGGATTGGGATGGGAATGGGATCAGGATTGGGATCAGGATGGGATTGGGATTGGGATCAGGATTGGGATTGGAATGGGATCAGGATCGGGATCGGGATTGGGATTGGATTGGGATTGGGATTGGGAATGGGATTGTGATTGGGATTGGATTGGGATCAGGATGGGATTGGGATTGGGATCGGGATTGGGATTGGGATGGGATTGCGCTGGGATTGGGGTTGGATTGGGATTGGGATCGGGATTAGGCTTGGGATCAGGATTGGGACTGGGATGGGATTGGGATTGGATTGGGATTGGGTTGGGATTGAGATGGGTTTGGGATTGGGATTGGGAGTTCCTGCCCAGACTGTGATTCCATGGAGAATTGGGTTTGGGATTGGGATTGGAATAAGGAATAGGAGGGGAATTGGGATTGGGATTGGGATTGAGCAGTTCCTCAGTCAGTGATTTCCTGGGAATTTGGGATTGGGACTCAGGTTGGGATTGGGGGATTCCTCCTCAGGCCGTGATTTCCCAGGGAATCGGGATTGGGATTTAAATTGGGATTAGGGTTGGGATTTAAACGGGGATTAGGACCAGCACTGGGATTTAAATGGGGGTTAGGATCGGGTTTGGGATTGGGATTTAAATTGGGATTAGGATTGGGATTTGGGTTAGGATCAGGATGAGGATCAGGATCCAAACCCACGATCCCACCTGGAATCCCGGAATTCCAGGACCCAAACCCATGATCCCACCTGGAATGCTGGGATTCCAGGACCCAAACCCATGGAATAACCAAGGTGGATCTTGGATCCCACCTGGAATCCCAGGATTCCATGGAATAACCAAGGTGGATCTTGGATGCCACCTGGAATCCCGGGATTCCAGCACCCAAATCCAGGAATGGCCAAGTTGGATCTTTGATCCTGGCTGGAATCCCGGGATTCCATGGATAACCAAGGCGGATCTTTGATCCTGGCTGGAATCCCAGGATTCCAGGACCCAGACCCATGGATAGCCAAGGTGGATCTTGGATCCCACCTGGAATCCCGGGATTCCAGCACCCAAACCCACCATCCCCCCTGGAATCCCGGGATTCCAGGACCCAAACCCACCATCCCCCCTGGAATCCCGGGATTCCGGCACCCAAACCCACGATCCCAGCTGGAATGCTGCGATTCGCGGAATAACCAAGGTGGATCCTTGATCTTGGCTGGAATCCCAGGATTCCATGGAGTAACCAAGGTGGATCTTGGATCTGAGCTGGAATGTTGGGATTCCATGACCCGAATCCATGGAATAACCAAGGTGGATGTTGGATCCCACCTGGAATGCTGGGATTCAAGGAATAACCAAGGTGGATCTTGGATCCCACCTGGAATCCCGGGATTCCAGGACCCAAACCCATGATCCCACCTGGAATCCCGGGATTCCAGGACCCAAACCCATGGATAACCGAGGTGGATCTTTGATCCCGGCTGGAATCCTGGGATTCAAGGAATAACCAAGGTGGATCTTTGACCCTGGCTGGAATCCCGGGATTCCATGGAATAACCAAGGTGGATCTTTGATCCTGGCTGGAATCCCGGGATTCCATGGAATAACCAAGGTGGATCCTTGATCCCACCTGGAATCCCGGGATTCCAGGACCCAAACCCACCATCCCACCTGGAATCCCGGGATTCCGGCACCCAAACCCACCATCCCCCCTGGAATCCCGGGATTCCGGCACCCAAACCCACCATCCCCCCTGGAATCCCGGCCCGGAGCCGGAATCCAGCCGATCTTTCCCGGAAGCTCCTGGGCGCTCCGCGCTCCCTCCGGCCTTTCGGCGGCATCTCGCGGGATGTCGCGGGATCTCCGGGAAGAGGCTCTGGAAGGGGCGGCGTTGCCGTTGCAGGCCTTGGACGGCTTCTTCTTCGTGGTGAACCGGGAAGGGCGGATCGTGTTCGTGTCGGAGAACGTGACGGGATATCTGGGATACGGGCAGGAGGAGCTGATGAACAGCAGCGTCTACAGCATCCTGCACGTGGGAGACCACGCCGAGTTCGTCAAGAACCTGCTGCCCAAATCCCTGGGTACGGGAAAGAGCGGGAACGGGAACGGGAACGGGGGTGGGAACGGGGACGGGGATGGGGATGGGGATGGGAATGGGAATGGGGATGGGGATGGGGATGGGAACGGGGGTGGGAACGGGGACGGGGATGGGGACGGGAAACGGGAATTGGGATGGGGATGGGAATGGGAATGGGGACAGGAAACGGGGAGGGGGACGGGAAACAGGAACGGGAACGGGGACGGGGATGGGGATGGGGATGGGAATTGGGATGAGAGGGGGAATGGGAGTGGGGATGGGGATGAGGATGGGAATGGGGATGGGAATGGGGATGGGAATGGGGATGGGAATGGGGATGGGATGGGATGGGATGGGATGGGGATGGGATGGGATGGGGATGGGATGGGATGGGGATGGAGATTGGATGGGAATGGGGATGGGGATGGGAATGGGAATGGGAACGGGGATGGGGATGGAGATGGGAAAGAGAATGGGAATGGGAGGGGGAATGGGAACAGGAACTGGGAATGGGAATGGGAACACGAATGGGAATGGGAACAGGGATGGGAATGGGATGGGATTGGGAATGGGATGAGAAAGGGATGGGAAAGGAAGGAGAATGGGAAGGGGAATGGGAATGGGAATGGGGATGGGAATTGGGATGAGAGGGGGAATGGGAGTGGGGATGGGATGGGATGGGGATTGGATGGGAATGGGGATGGGATGGGAATGGGGATGGGATGGGATGGGAATGGGAATGGGAAGGGAATGGGAACAGGAACTGGGAATGGGAACAGGAACTGGGAATGGGAACAGGAACTGGGAATGGGAACAGGAATGGGGATGAGGATGGGATGGGAAAGGGAAGGGGAATGGGAGGGGGAATGGGAACAGGAATGGGAACAGGAATTGGGAATGGGAATGGGAACAGGAATGGGGGTGGGGATGGGAATGGGAGGGGGAACAGGAATGGGAACAGGAACTGGGAATGAGAGTGAGAACAGGAATGGGAATGGGAATGGGGATGGGGATGGGAGGGGGAATGGGATTGGGATTGGGAATGGGGATGGGAACGGGAATGGGAATGAGAGCAGGAATGGGAATGGGGATGGGGATGGGAATGGGAACGGGATGGGAATGGAATGGGAAAGGAAATGAGAGTGGGAATGGGAATGGGAAAGGGAATGGGAACTGGGAATGGGAACAGGAATGGGGATGGGAATGGGGATGGGAATGGGAATGGGGATGGGAACTGGGAATGGGAACAGGAATGGGGATGGGAATGGGGATGGGGATGGGAATGGGGATGGGAACTGGGAATGGGAACAGGAATGGGGATGGGAATGGGGATGGGGATGGGAATGGGGATGGGAACTGGGAATGGGAACAGAAATGGGAATAGGGATGGGATGGGATGGCCATTTCATTCCCAGTTGTCCAGTGGCCCCGGCCATTGGGCATCAGTCATGGGCATGTTCCATTGTTCATTGCCCATTTCCAGGTCCCAGGCCATGGGAATTCCGGCTGGATTTTTACGCCTTAACCTCAGGATCTATGGGCCTCCCATTGCTGGATCTTTTACTCCTTCATTCCAGACTCTTTCAGGAACCTCCTCAGCAGTATCCAGCTGGATTTTTACCCCTTCAATCCCAGGGATCTTTGGGAATTCCGGCTGGATTTTTACTCCTTCAATCCCAGGGATCTTTGGGAATTCCAGCTGGGTTCTGCTCCTTCAATCCCAGGGATCTTTGGGAATTCCAGCTGGATTTTTACTCCTTAAACCCCAGGGATTTTTGGGAATTCCGGCTGGATTTTTACTCTTTCAATCCCAAGGATCTTTGGGAATTCCGGTTGGATTTTTACTCCTTAAACCCCAGGGATGTTTGGGAATTCTGGCTGGATTTTTACCCCTTAAACCCCAGGGATTTTTGGGAATTCCGGCTGGATTTTTACTCTTTCAATCCCAAGGATCTTTGGGAATTCCGGCTGGATTTTTACCCCTTAAACCCCAGGGATGTTTGGGAATTCCAGCGGGGTTCTGCTCCTTCAATCCCAGGGATCTTTGGGAATTCCGGTTGGATTTTTACTCCTTCAATCCCAAGGATCTTTGGGAATTCCAGCTGGGTTCTGCTCCTTCAATCCCAGGGATCTTTGGGAATTCCGGCTGGATTTTTACTCCTTCAATCCCAGGGATCTCTGGGAATTCCAGCTGGATTTTTACCCCTTAAATCCCAGGGATCTTTGGGAATTCCAGCTGGATTTTTACTCCTTAAATCCCAGGGATCTTTGGGAATTCTGGCTGGGTTCTGCTCCTTAAACCCCAGGGATCTTTGGGAATTCCAGCTGGATTTTTACTCCTTCAATCCCAGGGATCTTTGGGAATTCCAGCTGGATTTTTACCCCTTCAATCCCAGGGATCTCTGGGAATTCCGGCTGGATTTTTACCCCTTAAACCCCAGGGATGTTTGGGAATTCCAGCTGGATTTTTACTCCTTCAATCCCAGGGATGTTTGGGAATTCCAGCTGGGTTCTGCTCCTTAAACCCCAGGGATGTTTGGGAATTCTGGCTGGATTTTTATCCCTTAAATCCCAGGGATTTTTGGGAATTCCAGCTGGATTTTTACCCCTTAAACCCCAGGGATTTTTGGCAATTCCAGCTGGGTTCTGCTTCCTAAACCCCAAGGATCTTTGGGAATTCCAGTGGCTCCAATTCCTTCAACCCCAGGGATCTCTGGCAATGGGGATTCCTGCCGCGGCAGCTCCGTCAATGCCGGTTTTTCCCGGATTTTTCCCAGTGAACGGCGTTCCATGGCCGCAGGAGGCCTCCCGCCGGAGCAGCCACACGTTCAGCTGCCGGATGCTGATCCGGCCCCCGGACGAGGCGGGCTCGGAAAACCAGGAAGCGCGGCAGCGCTACGAGGTGATGCAGTGCTTCACCGTGTCCCAGCCCAAGTCCTTCAAGGAGGAGGGAGAAGGTGCGGAAAAGATTCCCAGGGATCTCTGGGATTCCCGGGGGTTGGGGGGGGTGGGAGGGGAGGATTGGGATTGGGATTGAGATGGCAGTGCTGGATGGATGGGATGGGATGGGATGGGATGGGATCCATGGGGTGGGATGGGATGGGATGGGATGGGATGGGATTGGGATGGGATGGGATCCATAGGATGGGATGGGATCCATAGGATGGGATGGGATCCATGGGGTGGGATGGGATGGGATGGGATGGGATTGGGATGGGTTTGGGATGGGATGGGATGGGATTGGGATGGGTTTGGGATGGGATGGCAGTGTAGGATGGATGGGATGGGATCCATGGGATGGGATTGGGATGGGATTGGGATGGGATCCATGGGGTGGGATTGGGATGGGATGGGATGGGATCCATGGGGTGGGATGGGATGGAATGCGATGGGATGGGATCCATAGGATGGGATGGGATCCATGGGATTGGGATGGGATTGGGATGGGATTGGGATGGGTTTGGGATGGGATGGCAGTGTAGGATGGATGGGATGGGATCCATGGGATGGGATTGGGATGGGATTGGGATGGGATCCATGGGGTGGGATGGGATGGGATTGGGATGGGATCCATGGGGTGGGATGGGATGGGATCCATGGGATGGGATGGGATGGGATCCATGGGGTGGGATGGGATCCATAGGATGGGATGGGATGGGATGGGATGGGATGGGTTTGGGATGGGATGGGATGAGATAGGAATGGGTTTGGGATGGGATGGGATGGGATGGGATTGGGATGGGATGGGATCCATAGGATGGGATGGGATCCATGGGGTGGGATGGGATGGGATGGGATGGGATTGGGATGGGTTTGGGATGGGATGGGATGGGATGGGATGGGATTGGGATGGGTTTGGGATGGGATGGCAGTGTAGGATGGATGGGATGGGATCCATGGGATGGGATTGGGATGGGATTGGGATGGGATCCATGGGGTGGGATGGGATGGGATTGGGATGGGATCCATGGGGTGGGATGGGATGGGATCCATAGGATGGGATGGGATGGGATCCATGGGATAGGATGGGATCCATAGGATGGGATGGGATGGGATTGGGATGAGATCCATAGGATGGGATGGGATCCATGGGGTGGGATGGGATGGGATGGGATGGGATCCATGGGATGGGATGGGATGGGATTGGGATGGGATTGGGATGGGTTTGGGATGGGATGGCAGTGTAGGATGGATGGGATGGGATCCATGGGATGGGATTGGGATGGGATTGGGATGGGATCCATGGGGTGGGATGGGATGGGATTGGGATGGGATCCATGGGGTGGGATGGGATGGGATCCATGGGATGGGATGGGATGGGATCCATGGGATAGGATGGGATGGGATGGGATTGGGATGGGATCCATGGGATGGGATGGGATGGGATGGGATGAGATAGGAATGGGTTTGGGATGGGATGGGATGGGATGGGATTGGGATGGGTTTGGGATGGGATAGCAGTGTAGGATGGATGGGATGGGATCCATGGGATGGGATTGGGATGGGATTGGGATGGGATCCATGGGGTGGGATGGGATGGGATGGGATGGGATCCATGGGGTGGGATGGGATGGGATCCATAGGATGGGATGGGATGGGATCCATGGGGTGGGATGGGATCCATAGGATGGGATGGGATGGGATGGGATGGGATGGGTTTGGGATGGGATGGGATGGGATAGGAATGGGTTTGGGATGGGATGGGATGGGATGGGATTGGGATGGGTTTGGGATGGGATAGCAGTGTAGGATGGATGGGATGGGATCCATGGGATGGGATTGGGATGGGATTGGGATGGGATCCATGGGGTGGGATGGGATGGGATGGGATGGGATCCATGGGGTGGGATGGAATGCGATGGGATGGGATCCATAGGATGGGATGGGATCCATGGGATTGGGATGGGATTGGGATGGGATTGGGATGGGTTTGGGATGGGATGGCAGTGTAGGATGGATGGGATGAGATCCATGGGATGGGATTGGGATGGGATTGGGATGGGATCCATGGGGTGGGATGGGATGGAATGCGATGGGATGGGATCCATAGGATGGGATGGGATCCATGGGATTGGGATGGGACTGGGATGGGATTGGGATGGGATTGGGATGGGTTTGGGATGGGATGGCAGTGTAGGATGGATGGGATGGGATCCATGGGATGGGATTGGGATGGAATTGGGATGGGATCCATGGGGTGGGATTGGGATGGGATTGGGATGGGATCCATGGGGTGGGATGGCATGGGATGGGATCCATGGGATGGGATGGGATGGGATCCATGGGATAGGATGGGATGGGATGGGATTGGGATGGGTTTGGGATGGGATGGGATGGGATTGGGATGGGTTTGGGATGGGATGGGATGGGATGGGATTGGGATGGGTTTGGGGATCCATGGGATGGGATTGGGATGGGATCCATGGGATAGGATGGGATGGGATGGGATTGGGATGGGTTTGGGATGGGATGGGATGGGATTGGGATGGGTTTGGGATGGGATGGGATGGGATGGGATTGGGATGGGTTTGGGATGGGATAGCAGTGTAGGATGGATGGGATGGGATCCATGGGATGGGATTGGGATGGGATTGGGATGGGATCCATGGGGTGGGATGGGATGCGATGGGATGGGATCCATGGGGTGGGATGGGATGGAATGCGATGGGATGGGATCCGTAGGATGGGATGGGATCCATGGGATTGGGATGGGATGGGATGGGATTGGGATGGGTTTGGGATGGGATGGCAGTGTAGGATGGATGGGATGGGATCCATGGGATGGGATTGGGATGGGATTGGGATGGGATCCATGGGGTGGGATGGGATGGGATGGAATGGGATCCATGGGGTGGGATGGGATGGAATGCGATGGGATGGGATCCATAGGATGGGATGGGATCCATGGGATTGGGATGGGATGGGATGGGATTGGGATGGGTTTGGGATGGGATGGGATGGGATGGGATTGGGATGGGTTTGGGATGGGATAGCAGTGTAGGATGGATGGGATGGGATCCATGGGATGGGATTGGGATGGGATTGGGATGGGATCCATGGGGTGGGATGGGATGGGATTGGGATGGGATCCATGGGGTGGGATGGGATGGGATCCATAGGATGGGATGGGATGGGATCCATGGGATAGGATGGGATCCATAGGATGGGATGGGATGGGATTGGGATGAGATCCATAGGATGGGATGGGATCCATGGGGTGGGATGGGATGGGATGGGATGGGATCCATGGGATGGGATGGGATGGGATTGGGATGGGATTGGGATGAGATCCATAGGATGGGATGGGATCCATGGGGTGGGATGGGATCCATGGGATGGGATGGGATGGAATGGGATGGGATCCATGGGATGGGATGGGATGGAATGGGATGGGATCCATGGGATGGGATGGGATGGGATGGGATGGGATCCATGGGGATGGGATGGGATGCGATGGGATGGGATCCATGGGGTGGGATGGGATGGAATGCGATGGGATGGGATCCGTAGGATGGGATGGGATCCATGGGATTGGGATGGGATTGGGATGGGATTGGGATGGGTTTGGGATGGGATCCATGGGGTGGGATGGGATGGAATGCGATGGGATGGGATCCGTAGGATGGGATGGGATCCATGGGATTGGGATGGGATTGGGATGGGATGGGTTTGGGATGGGATAGCAGTGTAGGATGGATGGGATGGGATCCATGGGATGGGATTGGGATGGGATTGGGATGGGATCCATGGGGTGGGATGGGATGGGATTGGGATGGGATCCATGGGGTGGGATGGGATGGGATCCATGGGATTGGGATGGGATGGGATGGGATTGGGATGGGTTTGGGATGGGATGGCAGTGTAGGATGGATGGGATGGGATCCATGGGATGGGATTGGGATGGGATCCATGGGGTGGGATGGGATGGAATGCGATGGGATGGGATCCATGGGGTGGGATGGGATGGGATGGGATGGGATGGGATCCATAGGATGGGATGGGATGGGATGGGATCCATGGGATGGGATGGGATGGGATTGGGATGAGATCCATAGGATGGGATGGGATCCATGGGGTGGGATGGGATTGGGATGGGATTGGGATGGGATCCATAGGATGGGATGGGATCCATGGGGTGGGATGGGATTGGGATGGGATTGGGATGGGATCCATGGGATAGGATGGGATCCATAGGATGGGATGGGATGAGTTTGGGATGAGATCCATGGGGTGGGATGGGATCCATAGGATGGGATGGGATCCATAGGATGGGATGGGATGGGATTGGGATGAGATCCATAGGATGGGATGGGATCCATGGGGTGGGATGGGATTGGGATGGGATTGGGATGAGATCCATAGGATGGGATGGGATCCATGGGGTGGGATGGGATTGGGATGGGATTGGGATGGGATCCATGGGATAGGATGGGATCCATAGGATGGGATGGGATGAGTTTGGGATGAGATCCATGGGGTGGGATGGGATCCATGGGGTGGGATGGGATCCATGGGGTGGGATAGGACGGGATTGGGATGGGATTCTGGACAGGCCTGGATCCCTCGCTGCTTTCCCACTCCCAGTCTCGTTCCCTGTCCCATCCATCCTTTCCCATCCCATTCCCGGGATGAATCCTGCAATTCCCACCGGAGATCCTGACCGGAAGGGACAATTCCCAGTGTTTCCTGGCCAAATCTCAACAATCCCTGCTTTTAGCCTGGAATTCTCTTGTCCCAACCCCACCAGATCCCGGAAATCTCCACAACTAATTTCTCCAAGCTTTTCCCGACCAACTTTTGGGAATTTCGATCCCGTTTCCTCTGCAGGGATGGAGAATTCCTGCAGGGAGACGCTTCCAGGGCAGGGAATCATCCCGGGAGCGAGATTGGAATTAAAACCCGGAATTCCGAGCGGTGCTTGGGAACGCTTTTGGCATTCCCGGTGTTTTTCCCGCTGTTTTTCCCAGATTTCCAGTCGTGTCTGATCTGCATCGCCCGGAGGTTGCCCCGCCCGGCCGCCCAAGCCCCGGCTGAGTCCTTTGTCACCAAGCAGGACACCACAGGTGAATTCCCAGGAATCCCGGGAATCCTGGCTCCGGCAACGCTGCCGGAAGGAAAGGGCAGGATCCCAAAGCTCTTCCCACATGGAAAAGCTTGGGGCTGCGTGGTCGGAAACGTCGGTGGGACCCAAATCCCTGCAGGCACTTCCGGGCATTTTGGGGGTGTTGAGGTTGAAAAGATGGGAATTGTGGAATTCCGGAATGCTTTGGGTGGGATCCACGGAGCTTCAATCCCATTCCAAGCCCACAATGATCCCAGGCTGCTCCAGGCTTTCCTTGGGCACTGCCAGGGATCCGGGCATTCCCTGGGAATTCCAGCCCAGCCGGGAATTCCTTCCCAAGATCCCAGCCCGAGCTCCCCTTTCCCAGGGAAATCCCTCCATTCCCGCCTCTCCCAGCCTGCCATTGGATCCAGCCCCATCCCGACTCCTCTGCGGGAAGGAATTCCGGCCTCCAGGCCCTTCCCTGGGAATCTCGGCACTCCAGGAAGGCTCTCCCTTCCCTTTCCCATCCCCGACTTCCAGAAAAACCCCTGGCCATGGATTCGGAGCCTCCTGCATCCCACAATCCCGGAATGCTTTGGCTGGGATCCACGCAGCTTCAATCCCATCCCATTCCAAGGCCGGCACCTCCCCCGATGATCCCAGGCTGCTCCAGCCTTTCCTTGGACACTCCGATTTTCCAACGGCCTCTTCCTCCCGCACCTTTTCCCAGGAAAAATCATCTCCATCGACACCAGCTCGCTGCGCGCCGCCGGCAGGACGGGCTGGGAGGATCTGGTCCGGAAATGCATCTACGCCTTCTTCCAGCCCCAGGGCCGGGAGCCCTCCTACGCCAAGCAGCTCTTCCAAGAAGGTACCGGGAGCCGCTTCCCGCCGGGAATGTTCTCTTGGGAAGAACGGGAGCGCCGCATTCGGGGTTTTCCAGGGCGGGTTGGGAAGCGGCGGAGAAACGGCGGCAATTCCGGCCTTGGCTGTGGGGTCAGTGTGGGGTTTTTTGGGAGCGGGTTATGCCAGGGGGGTTTTCCATGGGTTCTCTCGGGGTTTTTGGGGTTGGATTGGGATTTTGTTGGGATTTTGCTGGGGTTTTCCTGGGATTTAGGGGTTTTTTCCCTCAGGGATGGCCCTGACACCACCCTCAGCCCTTCGCCTGCTTCACTCTGAGCGACGGCTCCGTGCTGATCCTCCCTGTGGCCCGTTGGGGTTTTTGGGGTTTAATAGCATTAGACAGGGATTTTTGGGATTAGATTGGTATTTCCTTAGGATTTTGCTGGGATTTTCCCAGGATTTAGGTGTTTTTCCCCTCAGTGATGGCCCTGACACCACCCTCAGCCCTTCACCTGCTTCACGCTGAGCGACGGCTCCGTGCTGATCTTCCCTTTGCCCTGTTGGGGTTTTTGGGATTTAATAGCATTAGATTGGGATTTTTGGGATTAGATTGGGATTGGATTGGGATTTTGCTGGGATTTTCCCAGGATTTAGGTGTTTTTCCCCTCAGTGATGGCCCTGACACCACCCTCAGCCCTTCACCTGCTTCACGCTGAGCGACGGCTCCGTGCTGATCCTCCCTTTGCCCTGTTGGGGTTTTTGGGATTTAATAGCATTAGATTGGGATTTTTGGGATTAGATTGGGATTGGATTGGGATTTTGCTGGGATTTTCCCGGGATTTAGGTGTTTTTCCCCTCAGTGGTGACCCTGACACCACCCTCAGCCCTTCACCTGCTTCACGCTGAGCGACGGCTCCGTGCTGATCCTCCCTGTGCCCCGTTGGGGTTTTTGGGATTGAGTTGGCGTTGGATTGGGGTTTTTGGGATTCAGTTGAGATCAGATTGGTATTTCCTTGGAATTTTGCTGGGATTTTCTCAGGATTTAGGTGTTTTTCCCTCAGTGGTGACCCTGACACCACCCTCAGCCCTTCACCTGCTTCACGCTGAGCGACGTCTCCGTGCTGATCCTCCCTGTGCCCCGTTGGGGTTTTTGGGATTGAGTTGGCGTTGGATTGGGGTTTTTGGGATTCAGTTGAGATCAGATTGGTATTTCCTTGGAATTTTGCTGGGATTTTCCCGGGATTTAGGTGGTTTTCTCCTCAGCGATGACCCTGATACCACCCTCAGCCCTTTGCCCACCTCACGCTGAGCGACGTCTCCGTGCTGATCCTCCCTGTGCCCCGTTGGGGTTTTTGGGATTGAGTTGGCGTTGGATTGGGGTTTTTGGGATTCAGTTGAGATCAGATTGGTATTTCCTTGGAATTTTGCTGGGATTTTCCCGGGATTTAGGTGGTTTTCTCCTCAGCGATGACCCTGACACCACCCTCAGCCCTTTGCCCACCTCACGCTGAGCGACGGCTCCGTGCTGATCCTCCCTGTGCCCCGTTGGGGTTTTTGGGATTGAGTTGGCATTGAATTGGGGTTTTTGGGATTGGATTGGGATCAGATTGGTATTTCCTTGGAATTTTGTCAGGATTTTCCCGGGATTTAGGTGTTTTTCCCCTCAGTGATGACCCTGATACCACCTTTAGCCCTTTGCCTGCTTCACGCTGAGCGACGGCTCCGTGCTGATCCTCCCTGTGCCCTGTTGGGGTTTTTGGGATTTAATAGCATCAGACAGGGATTTTTGGGATTAGATTGGGATTGGATTGGGATTTTGCTGGGATTTTCCCAGGATTTAGGTGTTTTTCCCCTCAGTGATGACCCTGACACTACCCTCAGCCCCTCTCCCGCTTCACGCTGAGCGACGGCTCCGTGCTGATCCTCCCTGTGCCCTGTTGGGGTTTTTGGGATTTAATAGCATCAGACAGGCATTTTTGGGATTAGATTGGGATTGGATTGGGATTTTGCTGGGATTTTCCCAGGATTTAGGTGTTTTTCCCCTCAGTGATGGCCCTGACCCCACCCTCAGCCCTTTGCCCACCTCACGCTGAGCGACGGCTCCGTGCTGATCCTCCCTGGCTCTTATTGGGGTTTTTGGGATTGAGTTGGCGTTGGATTGGGGTTTTTAGGATTCAATTGAGATCAGATTGGTATTTCCTTCGGATTTTCCTGAGATTTTCCCGGGATTCAGTGACTTTTCCCCTCAGTGATGACCCGGGGCACGGCCTTCAGCCCCTCGTACCGCTTCACGCTGAGCGACGGCTCCGTGCTGAGCGCCCACACCAAGTGCAAGCTCTGCTACCCCTCGAGCCCCGAGGTGCAGCCCTTCATCATGGGCATCCACGTCATCGACAGGTGAGCAATTCCGGCATCGCGGGCACGGAATCCTGGAATTCCGGCCGGGAACACCACCAGCAGTCCCCCCCACCGGCAGCAGGGATGAAACTCCCGGCGCTGATTCCCCCCTGGGCTTTTCCCACCTTGTGCTTCTCTTCTCTTCTCCCGCTCTGAGCTTCTCTCGGAGTTCTGGGAGTCTTGGGAATGTTGTCATTCCCTGAGGAAGCTTTTCCAGGGTTTTTTGCCCTCTGGATGAGGAGCTTTTCCCTAAAATCCAGCCTCAACCTCCTGCAGCCGTTCCCAGGCTCATCGTGCTGGGTCGGGATCGGGATCTTCCCCTCCCAAGGACCTCTGTCCGTATTCCCGGGAAAAATGACCCTCTGGAGCCACCTGGTGCTGCTTTGGAGCCGGAATTCCCCTGGATCCCACATGGATCAAGGCTCAAAGCAGCTCCCGGTCATTCCCGCTTTTCCAAGAGGCCCCGGGAATTCTGGTGGAGGTTTCCAGATGTGCTTCCCAAGATATCCCTGGGGAATATTTGGGAAGGGAGAGAGGCTCCGCCAGACCGGGATGCACGAGGGATGGCTGGGATGGCTGGGAAGGGGTTGGAGCAGTCGGAATTCCCAACAAAACGCCTTTTTTTGGGATACCCTCTCCGGGGGAATGCCGAGCTCTGCACGGAGCCGCTGCAGCGCCGCCGAAAACGGGGGCAAAACCGACTTTTCCTTCTTTTTTCCCCCCCCACCCTTCCCGCAGGGATCACGGAATTCTCTCCCCCCAGGACAACCCCACGGCCGGCATGGCCCTTCCCAGGGTCAGCCCGTCGCTGAATCCCAGCGTTTCTCCAGGCCAGGGAATGGCGCTGCCTCCTTCCCTCCCTCCTTCCAACGGCTCCGTGATGGCCACGCCCCATCCCGGCAATTCCAGCACCAGCCAGCCCAGTTTCGGATGCTCTCCCGGGAATCAGCTGGGATCCAACGTTGCCTTAAGCCAGGGCCAAGCCCCCGGCACTTCCCACCCTTTATCCCTCAACAGCTCGCCCATGAACAGTCCCGGAATTCCGGCGCCGCAATTCCTGTCCCCCCGGCACCGCGGCAGCCCAGGATTGCTTCCCAGATCCCGAGCTGCCGGCAATCCCTTCTCGCCATCCGTGCCCTCCATGCACTCCCCGGTGGGCATGGCCGGCGGCGGGAATTCCCGGCCTTTTCCCAGCGCTCCTCCCATGAACTCGGTGCAGGCGCTGCCGGAGGCTGCCGGCGCTCCGGTGGGATATTCCACGCCCCCTCTGCCGCCGCCAGTGCTGAGGCAGCTGAGCTCGCAGAGCTCTCCCGGCCGCCTCGCCATGAAATCCGAATCCAAGGACAGCAAGGAGATCGCCTCCATCCTCAGCGAGATGATCCAGGCGGACACCGGCGCCGGCGGCGGCGCCGACGGGAAAACGCCGGAGCCGGGAATTCTGCACGGATCCGACGGCGACAACAAATGTCCCCAAGGCACCAGCCACAAGCTGGTGCAGCTCCTGGCCAGCACGGCCGAGCAGCAGCTCCGCCACGCCGACGCCGACACCAGCTCCAAGGATTCCTTGGCGTGCGCCGGCACCGGAGCCGGGAATTCCTCGGGAAGCTCGTGCCCGTCGTCGCACAGCTCGCTGACGGAGCGGCACAAGATCCTGCACCGGCTCCTGCAGGAGGGCAGCCCCTCGGACATCACCACGCTGGCCATGGAGCACGAGAAGAAGGAGAATTCCGCCGGCAATTCCGGAGCGGCGGCGCCGGGGCAGCATCCGGGGACGCCGGACGGGATGAAGCTGGAGGCGGAGAAGAAGAAGGAGGCCAAGGATCACCAGCTGCTCCGGTATCTCCTGGATAAGGACGAGAAGGAGCTGGGAGCGGCGCCGGCGCTCAGCCTGGAGGACGTCAAGGTGAAGGTGGAGAAGACGGAGCCCATGGAGCCGTGTCCGGCCGCTCCGGCGCCGCTGGCCAAGGCTGCGGCCGCAGACGAGGTCAAGCTGGAGGCGCAGGGCCAGGTGGGTGTGGGGTGGTCACCGCGGAGGGGCTCGGCCCCGATCTGCTGCTCCGTGGAAGGGGTGGGAGAAGGGTGGGAGAGGCCGGTGGCGGCTGTGGGCTCTGGTGCCATCTCCTGCAGGTCTGGTGTCACCTCCTGCAGGTCTGGTGTCACCTCCTGCAGGTCTGGTGTCACCTCCCAGTCTGGTGTCACCTCCTGCAGGTCTGGTGTCACCTCCATTGCTGGTGTCACCTCCCAGTCTGGTGTCACCTCCTGCAGGTCTGGTGTCACCTCCCAGTCTGATGTCACCTCCTGCAGGTCTGGTGTCACCTCCTGCAGGTCTGGTGTCACCTCCCAGTCTGGTGTCACCTCCTGCAGGTCTGGTGTCACCTCCCAGTCTGGTGTCACCTCCCAGTCTGGTGTCACCTCCCAGTCCGGTGTCACCTCCTGCAGGTCTGGTGTCACCTCCATTGCTGGTGTCACCTCCCAGTCTGGTGTCACCTCCCAGTCTGGTGTCACCTCCTGCAGGTCTGGTGTCACCTCCCAGTCCGGTGTCACCTCCTCCAGCACTGATTCCACCTCTTCCGACACCGGTTCCATCTCCTCCAGTGCTGCTTCCTCATTCTCCATCCCTGCTCCCGCCTTCTCCATCCCTGCTCCCGCCTTCTCCATCCCTGCTCCCACCTTCTCCATCCCTGCTCCCACCTTCTCCATCCTTGATCCCACCTTCTCCATCCCTGATCCCGCCTTCTCCATCCCTGATTCCTTCTCCATCCCCAATCCCACCTTCTCCATCCCTGATCCCACATTTTCCATCCCTGATTCCTTCTCCATCCCCAATCCCACCTTTTCCATCCCTGATCCCACCTTCTCCATCTGATTCCTTTTCCATCCCTGATCTCATCTTTTCCATCCCTGATCCATCTTTTCCATCCCCGATTCCTTTTCCATCCCCAATCCCGCCTTCTCCATCCCTGCTCCCACCTCCTCCATCCCTGATCCCACCTTGTCCATCCCTAATTCCTTCTCCATCCCTGTTCCCACCTTCTCCATCCCCGATCCCACCTTCTCCATCCCTGATTCCTTCTCCATCCCTGATCCCCTTCTCCATCCCTGCTCCCGCCTTCTCCATCCCCAATCCCACCTTCTCCATCCCTGATTCCTTCTCCATCCCTGATCCTGCCTTCTCCATCCCTGATCCCACCTTCTCTATCCCTGCTCCCACCTTCTCCATCCCCAATCCCACCTTCTCCATCCCTCATTCCTTCTCCATCCCTGATCCCACCTTCTCTATCCCTGCTCCCGCCTTCTCCATCCCCAATCCCACCTTCTCCATCCCTCATTCCTTCTCCATCCCTGATTCCTTCTCCATCCCTGATCCTGCCTTCTCCATCCCTGATCCCACCTTCTCTATCCCCCCTGCCTCCCGCCTTCTCCATCCCCAATCCCACCTTCTCCATCCCTCATTCCTTCTCCATCCCTGATCCCCTTCTCCATCCCTGATCCTGCCTTCTCCATCCCTGCTCCCACCTTCTCCATCCCTGATCCCACATTTTCCATCCCTGATTCCCTTTTCCATCCCTGATCCCCTTCTCCATCCCCGATCCCTTCTCCATCCCTGATCCCACCTTTTCCATCCCTGATTCCTTCTCCATCCCTGATTCCCTTCTCCATCCCCGATTCCTTCTCCATCCCTGATCCCACATTTTCCATCCCTGATTCCCTTTTCCATCCCTGATCCCCTTCTCCATCCCCAATTCCTTCTCCATCCCCGATTCCTTTTCCATCCGTGATTCGTTTTCCATCCTCGATTCCTTTTCCATCCCTAATCCCACATTTTCCATCCCTGATCTCCTTCTCCATCCCTGATTCCTTCTCCATCCCCGATCCCACGTTTTCCATCCCTATTTCCACCTTCTCCATCCCTGATTCCCTTCTCCATCCCCAATTCCTTCTCCATCCCTGTTTCCACCTTTCCCATCCCTGATTCCTTCTCCATCCCCAATCCCACCTTCTCCATCCCCAGTCCCACCTTTTCCATCCCCAATCCCACCTTTTCCATCTCTGATCCCACCTTCTCCATCCCCGATCCCACTTTTTGCACCTCCTCCGTCCCCTTTTGTCCGAACCCTTCCTATTCTGGCATCTCCATGGAAATGCTGCGAAGGGAAGGGAGGAATTCCCAAGATGGAGAAAACCGGGAATGCTGCAGGGGGCTGGGCCAGGAGACCAAATTTCCATGGAAAAATTCCTAATTCCACATCCCAAGCTCGTGTCCCGACTGGAATTTCCCTCCATGGCTGAGATGAGCAATTATCCCGGATTTCAGTTATCCAGGGAATGCTGTTAGCGGGAATAATCCGGTGGCAGAAGATTTGGGATAGGAATATTCCTGAGATTCCTAATATTCTCCGGATGGAGATTCCTGATTTTCCAGGCAGGGACACATTCCCGCTATTCCAGGCTGCTCCAACCTTTCCCTGGACACTGCCAGGGATCCGGGGATTCCCTGGGAATTCCAGCGCAGCCGGGAATTCCTTCCCAAGATCCCAGCCCGAGCTCCCCTTTCCCAGGGAAATCCCTCCATTCCCGCCTCTCCCAGCCTGCCATTGGATCCAGCCCCATCCCGACTCCTCTGCGGGAAGGAATTCCGGCCTCCAGGCCCTTCCCTGGGAATCTCGGCACTCCAGGAAGGCTCTCCCTTCCCTTTCCCATCCCCGACTTCCAGAAAAAGCCCTGGCCATGGATTCGGAGCCTCCTGCATCCCACAATCCCGGAATGCTTTGGCTGGGATCCACGCAGCTTCAATCCCATCCCATTCCAAGGCCGGCACCTGCCCCGATGATCCCAGGCTGCTCCAGCCTTTCCTTGGGCACTGCCAGGGATCCGGCCATTCCCTGGGAATTCCAGCCCAGCCGGGAATTCCTTCCCAAGATCCCACAATTCCTCCTTCATCCCCGCCGTTCCCATTCCTGCTTCCCTATCCCTGTGCCACCCCCTAGAATTCCAGGAATCCCAGGAACTGCTGAGCCGCGCCGGGAGCTGATTCCAGGATTTTTTTCCATCTTTTCCCACAGTTCGCCGCCGAGCTGGAGCAGCTGGATCAGCTCCTGCCTTCCTTGGAAAAGGCGGCGCCGCTGCCTGGAATGTGCGGCCCGGAGAGGAGCGATTCCGGAGGGTCCGGAGTGAAGCCGGAGCTGCTGCAGCCCAGCACCGCTGCCAGAGCCCCCACGGGGCTGCCGCGTACGTGGAGAGCCGGGAATGGGAACGGGATAAAATCCTCATCCCGGTCCAATCCCAGCCCTGTCCCCCAGGCCAGGGTGATCCAAGCGTTCCTTGGATATTCCCAGGGATGCAGGAGTCGGGATGGAGCGGAGATTGCAGGGAGAGACAAACGCCGGCGGATGGATGTTGGCCGGGAGTTCTGGCGCAAGGAATTGGGAATCCTGGAATGCTTTGGTGGGAAGGGGTTTATGGATGAGCCCTGGGAATGTTCCATGAGCCCAGAGCGCTCCGATCTTCCCGGGGAAAAATTCCAGGCATGGGGCAGCCACAGCTTCTCTGGGAATTCCAGCCCAGCCGGGAATTCCTTCCCAAGATCCCAGCCCAAGCTCCCCTTTCCCACTGGGAAGCCATTCCCTGCCTCCTGCCCCTCCAGCCCTTTCCCAAATCCCAGCTCTCCTGGAGCTCCTTCAGGCTCGGGAAGCGGCTCCGAGGATTCCCGGGATCCTTCCCTGACCCAGCCGGACATTCCCGGCTCTCCCAGCCTGCCATTGGATCCAGCCCCAGCCCGACTCCTCTCTGAGGAATTTTGGGAATAAGGGGGTTCACTGGGAATCTCGGGACTTCAGGATGGGTCTCCCTTCCCTTTTCCTGCCTTTATATCCCCCAAATCCCATAAAAATCCTGTGGATGCATTCTGAGTATCCTTGATCCCAGAATTCCAGACTGGTTTGGGTGGGATCCACAGAGCTTCAGTTCCATCCCATTCCAACCCCCCGATGATCCCAGGCTGCTCCAGCCTTTCCTTGGGCACTGCCAGGGATCCGGGCATTCCCTGGGAATTCCAGCGCAGCCGGGAATTCCTTCCCAAGATCCCAGCCCGAGCTCCCCTTTCCCAGGGAAATCCCTCCATTCCCGCCTCTCCCAGCCTGCCATTGGATCCAGCCCCAGCCCGACTCCTCTGCGGGAAGGAATTCCGGCCTCCAGGCCCTTCCCTGGGAATCTCGGCACTCCAGGAAGGCTCTCCCTTCCCTTTCCCATCCCCGACTTCCAGAAAAAGCCCTGGCCATGGATTCGGAGCCTCCTGCATCCCACAATCCCGGAATGCTTTGGCTGGGATCCACGCAGCTTCAATCCCATCCCATTCCAAGGCCGGCACCTGCCCCGATGATCCCAGGCTGCTCCAGCCTTTCCTTGGGCACTGCCAGGGATCCGGGCATTCCCTGGGAATTCCAGCCCAGCCGCGAATTCCTTCCCAGTAATTCCAAGCCAATTCCCTTGGGAGCCGCGGGAATCCCGTTCAGGAAGAGGTGGGAATGTTTGGAATGGGGTCGGAGTTATCCCAAACATCCAAGGCTGCCAGGAAAAGCCACCAGGAGCCATCGGGATTCCCTCTGGCGCATCCCGCAGCCATTCCCATGGAATTCCCAGCGATTCATTCCCGAGGGCTCGGCTGCCTCTGCCTGGATCCGGAGGAGCTTTAACCCCTTCCCGACCCAAACGGCTCCGGAATTCCATCCCTCCCTTTAGGAACATCCAACCCCTCCCTTTAGCTGGATACGATTCCCAAATCCATGGGATTGTCGGGAATTTTCGTGTCCCCATTATTTGGAGCTCCCGATTTTCCGCTCCTGGATCCTTCTCCCTTTCCCTTTTTTCCATTTTCCTTTTCCTTTTCCCCTTTCCCTTTCCCTAAATCCCTTCACTTCCCCTTTTCCCATTTTCCCCTTTTTCCCCCATTTTCCCCTTTCCCCTTTTCCTCCTTTTTTCCCCTTCCCCCCCTCATTTCCCCCTTTTCCCCCTTTCCCTTTTTCTCCCATTTTCCTCCCCTTTTCCCCTTCTTTCCCCTTTTTCTCCCCTTTTCTTCCCTTTTTCTCCTCATTTTTTCCCCTTTTCCCCCCTTTCTCCGCATTTTTCCCCTTTTTCCCTTTTTCCTGCTTTTCTCCCCCTTTTCCTTCCCCCTCTTTCCCCCCCATTTTCTCCCCCTTTTCCCCCCTTTTCTTGTTTTTCCCCCTTTTTTCCTTTTCCGATTTTCCCCCTTTTTTCCCTCTTTTCCCCCTTTTTTCTTTTTCCCCCCTTTTCTTCCCATTTTTCTCCCATTTTCTCCCTTTCCCTTTCCTTTCCCGTTTTCCCTGTCTTTCCCCTTTTTCTTCTTCTTTCCCTCCCCTTTTTTCCCATTTTCCCTTTTTTCCCATTTTTTCCTTTTCCCCTTTTTCCCCTTTTCCCCTTCTTTCCCTTTCTTGACCCCTTTTCCCCTTTTCCTTTCCTCTCTTTTCACCTTTTCCCCTTTCTTCCCCTTCTCCCCTTTCCCCTTTTTCCCTTTCCCACTTTTTCCCATTCCCCCCTTTTCCCCTTTTTTCTCCTTTCTCCTTTCCCCCTTTTTCACTTTTTTCCCCTTTTCCCCTTCTTTCCTTTTGCCTTTTCCCCCTTTTCCCCTTTTTTCCTTTTTCCTTTTTTCCCCCTTGCACCCTTTCCCCCTTTTTTCCCCTTTCCCCCCCGTTTTCCCCTTTTTCCCATTTTTCCCTTTTCCCCTTTTTTCACTTTTCCCCTTTTCTTCCCCTTTTCCCATTTTCCCCTTTTTTCCCCTTTCCCCCTTTTCCCATTTTTTCCCTTTTTCTCCTTTTTTCCCATTTTTCCCTTTCCCCCTTTTCTTCCCCTTTTCTTCCCCTTTCCCCCTTTTTCCCCCCTTTTTCCCCTTTCCCACTTTTTCCCAGTTTTTCCCTTTTCCCCCATTTTTCCCTTTTTACCATTTTTTCCCTTCTTCGCTTTTTCCCCCCCTTTTCCCCTTTCCATTTCCCCTTTCGTCCCATTTTTCCCATTTTCCCCGCTTTTTCCCATTGTTCCCCCATTTTTCCCCCATTTTCCCCCCCCTCCCCCCTTTCTCCCCCTCTTTCCCCTTTCCCACCCCATTCCCCGCTTTTCCCATTTTTTCCCTTTTATCCCCCATTTTCCCCCCCCTCCCCCCTTTCCCCCCATTTCCCCTCCTCAATCCCTCAGGAAGTGACTCCCGTTCCCGCTCTCTTTTCCCGCCCTTTCCCCCATTTCCCTCCTCAATCCCTCAGGAAGTGACTCCTGTTCCCGCTCTCTTTTCCCGCCTTTTCCCCCCCATTTCCACTCCTCAATCCCTCAGGAAGTGACTCCCGTTCCCGCTCTCTTTTCCCGCCCTTTTCCCCCCCATTTCCTCTCCTCAATCCCTCAGGAAGTGACTCCCGTTCCCGCTCTCTTTTCCCACCTTTCCCCCATTTCCTCAATCCCTCAGGAAGTGACTCCCGTTCCCGCTCTCTTTTCCCACCTTTTCCCCCCCATTTCCCCTCCTCAGTCCCTCAGGAAGTGACTCCCGTTCCCGCTCTCTTTTCCCGCCCTTTCCCCCATTTCCCCTCCTCAATCCCTCAGGAAGTGACTCCCGTTCCCGCTCTCTTTTCCCGCCTTTTCCCCCCCATTTCCTCAATCCCTCAGAAGTGACTCCTGTTCCCGCTCTCTTTTCCCACCCTTTCCCCCCATTTCCCCTCCTCAATCCCTCAGGAAGTGACTCCCGTTCCCGCTCTCTTTTCCCGCCCTTTTCCCCCATTTCCTCAATCCCTCAGGAAGTGACTCCCGTTCCCGCTCTCTTTTCCCACCTTTTCCCCCCCATTTCCTCTTCTCAATCCCTCAGGAAGTGACTCCCGTTCCCGCTCTCTTTTCCCACCTTTTCCCCCATTTCCCCTCCTCAATCCCTCAGGAAGTGACTCCCGTTCCCGCTCTCTTTTCCCGCCCTTTCCCCCCATTTCCTCAATCCCTCAGGAAGTGACTCCCGTTCCCGCTCTCTTTTCCCACCTTTTCCCCCCCATTTCCTCTTCTCAATCCCTCAGGAAGTGACTCCCGTTCCCGCTCTCTTTTCCCACCTTTTCCCCCATTTCCCCTCCTCAATCCCTCAGGAAGTGACTCCTGTTCCCGCTCTCTTTTCCCGCCCTTTCCCCCCATTTCCGCAATCCCTCAGGAAGTGACTCCCGTTCCCGCTCTCTTTTCCCGCCCTTTCCCCCCCATTTCCCCTCCTCAATCCCTCAGGAAGTGACTCCCGTTCCCGCTCTCTTTTCCCACCTCTTCCCCCCCATTTCCCCTCCTCAATCCCTCAGGAAGTGACTCCCGTTCCCGCTCTCTTTTCCCGCCCTTTCCCCCATTTCCCCTCCTCAATCCCTCAGGAAGTGACTCCCGTTCCCGCTCTCTTTTCCCACCTTTTCCCCCCATTTCCCTCCTCAATCCCTCAGGAAGTGACTCCCGTTCCCGCTCTCTTTTCCCACCTTTTCCCCCCATTTCCCCTCCTCAATCCCTCAGGAAGTGACTCCTGTTCCCGCTCTCTTTTCCCGCTCTTTCCCCCCATTTCCCCTCCTCAATCCCTCAGGAAGTGACTCCCGTTCCCGCTCTCTTTTCCCACCCTTTCCCCCATTTCCTCAATCCCTCAGGAAGTGACTCCCGTTCCCGCTCTCTTTTCCCGCCCTTTCCCATCATTTCCTCTCCTCAATCCCTCAGGAAGTGACTCCCGTTCCCGCTCTCTTTTCCCACCTTTTCCCCCCCATTTCCTCTCCTCAATCCCTCAGGAAGTGACTCCCGTTCCCGCTCTCTTTTCCCGCCCTTTCCCCCCCATTTCCCCTCCTCAATCCCTCAGGAAGTGACTCCCGTTCCCGCTCTCTTTTGCCGCCTTTTTCCCCATTTCCTCAATCCCTCAGGAAGTGACTCCCGTTCCCGCTCTCTTTTCCCGCCTTTTCCCCCCCATTTCCTCAATCCTTCAGGAAGTGACTCCTGTTCCCGCTCTCTTTTCCCGCCTTTTCCCCCCCATTTCCTCAATCCCTCAGGAAGTGACTCCCGTTCCCGCTCTCTTTTCCCGCCCTTTCCCCCCATTTCCCCTCCTCAATCCCTCAGGAAGTGACTCCCGTTCCCGCTCTCTTTTCCCGCCTTTTCCCCCCCATTTCCTCTCCTCAATCCCTCAGGAAGTGACTCCCGTTCCCGCTCTCTTTTCCCGCCCTTTCCCCCCATTTCCCCTCCTCAATCCCTCAGGAAGTGACTCCCGTTCCCGCTCTCTTTTCCCGCCCTTTCCCCCCATTTCCTCTCCTCAATCCCTCAGGAAGTGACTCCCGTTCCCGCTCTCTTTTCCCGCCTTTTTCCCCATTTCCTCAATCCCTCAGGAAGTGACTCCCGTTCCCGCTCTCTTTTCCCACCTTTTCCCCCATTTCCCCTCCTCAATCCCTCAAGAAGTGACTCCCGTTCCCGCTCTCTTTTCCCGCCCTTTCCCCCCATTTCCTCAATCCCTCAGGAAGTGACTCCCGTTCCCGTTCTCTTTTCCCGCCCTTTCCCCCCCATTTCCGCAATCCCTCAGGAAGTGACTCCCGTTCCCGCTCTCTTTTCCCACCTTTTCCCCCCATTTCCCCTCCTCAATCCCTCAGGAAGTGACTCCTGTTCCCGCTCTCTTCTCGCCCTTTCCCCCATTTCTTCAATCCCTCAGGAAGTGACTCCCGTTCCCGCTCTCTTTTCCCGCCCTTTCCCCCCATTTCCCCTCCTCAATCCCTCAGGAAGTGACTCCCGTTCCCGCTCTCTTTTCCCGCCCTTTCCCCCCATTTCCTCTCCTCAATCCCTCAGGAAGTGACTCCCGTTCCCGCTCTCTTTTCCCGCCTTTTTCCCCATTTCCTCAATCCCTCAGGAAGTGACTCCCGTTCCCGCTCTCTTTTCCCACCTTTTCCCCCATTTCCCCTCCTCAATCCTCAGGAAGTGACTCCCGTTCCCGCTCTCTTTTCCCACCCTTTTCCCCCATTTCCTCTCCTCAATCCCTCAGGAAGTGACTCCCGTTCCCGCTCTCTTTTCCGCCCTTTCCCCCCATTTCCTCAATCCCTCAGGAAGTGACTCCCGTTCCCGTTCTCTTTTCCCGCCCTTTCCCCCCATTTCCGCAATCCCTCAGGAAGTGACTCCCGTTCCCGCTCTCTTTTCCCACCTTTTCCCCTCATTTCCCCTCCTCAATCCCTCAGGAAGTGACTCCCGTTCCCGCTCTCTTTTCCCGCCCTTTCCCCCCATTTCCTCAATCCCTCAGGAAGTGACTCCCGTTCCCGCTCTCTTTTCCCACCTTTTCCCCCCCATTTCCTCTTCTCAATCCCTCAGGAAGTGACTCCCGTTCCCGCTCTCTTTTCCCGCCCTTTCCCCCCCATTTCCCCTCCTCAATCCCTCAGGAAGTGACTCCCGTTCCCGCTCTCTTTTCCCACCTTTTCCCCCCCATTTCCCTTCCTCAATCCCTCAGGAAGTGACTCCCGTTCCCGCTCTCTTTTCCCGCCCTTTCCCCCATTTCCCCTCCTCAATCCCTCAGGAAGTGACTCCTGTTCCCGCTCTCTTTTCCCACCTTTTCCCCCCATTTCCCTCCTCAATCCCTCAGGAAGTGACTCCCGTTCCCGCTCTCTTTTCCCGCCCTTTCCCCCCATTTCCCTCCTCAATCCCTCAGGAAGTGACTCCCGTTCCCGCTCTCTTTTCCCACCTTTTCCCCCCCATTTCCCCTCCTCAATCCCTCAGGAAGTGACTCCCGTTCCCGCTCTCTTTTCCCGCTCTTTCCCCCCATTTCCCCTCCTCAATCCCTCAGGAAGTGACTCCCGTTCCCGCTCTCTTTTCCCACCTTTTCCCCCATTTCCTCAATCCCTCAGGAAGTGACTCCCGTTCCCGCTCTCTTTTCCCGCCCTTTCCCCCCATTTCCCTCCTCAATCCCTAAGGAAGTGACTCCCGTTCCCGCTCTCTTTTCCCACCTTTTCCCCCCCATTTCCTCTCCTCAATCCCTCAGGAAGTGACTCCCGTTCCCGCTCTCTTTTCCCGCCCTTTCCCCCCATTTCCCCTCCTCAATCCCTCAGGAAGTGACTCCCGTTCCCGCTCTCTTTTCCCGCCCTTTCCCCCATTTCCTCTCCTCAATCCCTCAGGAAGTGACTCCCGTTCCCGCTCTCTTTTCCCGCCTTTTTCCCCATTTCCTCAATCCCTCAGGAAGTGACTCCCGTTCCCGCTCTCTTTTCCCACCTTTTCCCCCATTTCCCCTCCTCAATCCCTCAAGAAGTGACTCCCGTTCCCGCTCTCTTTCCCACCTTTTCCCCCATTTCCTCTCCTCAATCCCTCAGGAAGTGACTCCCGTTCCCGCTCTCTTTTCCCGCCCTTTCCCCCCATTTCCTCAATCCCTCAGGAAGTGACTCCTGTTCCCGCTCTCTTTTCCCGCCCTTTCCCCCCATTTCTTCAATCCCTCAGGAAGTGACTCCCGTTCCCGCTCTCTTTTCCCACCTTTTCCCCCCATTTCCTCTTCTCAATCCCTCAGGAAGTGACTCCCGTTCCCGCTCTCTTTTCCCGCCCTTTCCCCCCATTTCCCCTCCTCACAATCCCTCAGGAAGTGACTCCCGTTCCCGCTCTCTTTTCCCACCTTTTCCCCCCCATTTCCTCTCCTCAATCCCTCAGGAAGTGACTCCCGTTCCCGCTCTCTTTTCCCGCCCTTTCCCCCATTTCCCCTCCTCAATCCCTCAGGAAGTGACTCCCGTTCCCGCTCTCTTTTCCCGCCCTTTCCCCCCATTTCCTCTCCTCAATCCCTCAGGAAGTGACTCCCGTTCCCGCTCTCTTTTCCCGCCTTTTTCCCCATTTCCTCAATCCCTCA
>NC_063215.1:1693858-1760647 GCF_020740725.1 Corvus hawaiiensis
GACTCCCGTTCCCGCTCTCTTTTCCCACCTTTTCCCCCATTTCCCCTCCTCAATCCCTCAGGAAGTGACTCCCGTTCCCGCTCTCTTTTCCCACCTTTTCCCCCATTTCCCCTCCTCAATCCCTCAGGAAGTGACTCCCGTTCCCGCTCTCTTTTCCCACCCTTTCCCCCCCATTTCCTCAATCCCTCAGGAAGTGACTCCCGTTCCCGCTCTCTTTTCCCGCCCTTTCCCCCCCATTTCCTCAATCCCTCAGGAAGTGACTCCCGTTCCCGCTCTCTTTTCCCGCCTTTCCCCCCCATTTCCTCAATCCCTCAGGAAGTGACTCCCGTTCCCGCTCTCTTTTCCCGCCCTTTCCCCCCCATTTCCCTCCTCAATCCCTCAGGAAGTGACTCCCGTTCCTGCTCTCTTTTCCCGCCCTTTCCCCCCATTTCCCCTCCTCAATCCCTCAGGAAGTGACTCCCGTTCCCGCTCTCTTTTCCCACCTTTTCCCCCCCATTTCCCCTCCTCAATCCCTCAGGAAGTGACTCCCGTTCCCGCTCTCTTTTCCCACCTTTCCCCCATTTCCTCTCCTCAATCCCTCAGGAAGTGACTCCTGTTCCCGCTCTCTTTTCCCGCCCTTTCCCCCCCATTTCCCCTCCTCAATCCCTCAGGAAGTGACTCCCGTTCCCGCTCTCTTTTCCCACCCTTTCCCCCATTTCCTCAATCCCTCAGGAAGTGACTCCCGTTCCCGCTCTCTTTTCCCACCTTTTCCCCCCCATTTCCCCTCCTCAATCCCTCAGGAAGTGACTCCCGTTCCCGCTCTCTTTTCCCACCTTTCCCCCATTTCCTCTCCTCAATCCCTCAGGAAGTGACTCCCGTTCCCGCTCTCTTTTCCCGCCCTTTCCCCCCCATTTCCCCTCCTCAATCCCTCAGGAAGTGACTCCCGTTCCCGCTCTCTTTTCCCACCCTTTCCCCCATTTCCTCAATCCCTCAGGAAGTGACTCCCGTTCCCGCTCTCTTTTCCCGCCCTTTCCCCCCATTCCCCTCCTCAATCCCTCAGGAAGTGACTCCCGTTCCCGCTCTCTTTTCCCACCTTTCCCCCATTTCCTCTCCTCAATCCCTCAGGAAGTGACTCCCGTTCCCGCTCTCTTTTCCCACCTTTTCCCCCCCATTTCCCCTCCTCAATCCCTCAGGAAGTGACTCCCGTTCCCGCTCTCTTTTCCCACCCTTTCCCCCATTTCCTCAATCCCTCAGGAAGTGACTCCCGTTCCCGCTCTCTTTTCCCGCCCTTTCCCCCCATTCCCCTCCTCAATCCCTCAGGAAGTGACTCCCGTTCCCGCTCTCTTTTCCCACCTTTCCCCCATTTCCTCTCCTCAATCCCTCAGGAAGTGACTCCCGTTCCCGCTCTCTTTTCCCGCCCTTTCCCCCCATTCCCCTCCTCAATCCCTCAGGAAGTGACTCCCGTTCCCCGCTCTCTTTTCCCACCTTTTCCCCCCCATTTCCTCAATCCCTCAGGAAGTGACTCCCGTTCCCGCTCTCTTTTCCCACCCTTTCCCCCATTTCCTCAATCCCTCAGGAAATGACTCCCGTTCCCGCTCTCTTTTCCCGCCCTTTCCCAGCTCTCGGCGCCGCTCCGGCCGTTCCTTCCCGCGCTCCCTTCGACTTCTGCGACGCCGCCGCGGATCCTCCGCAGCTCCGGCCGCCTCCGTGTCCCGGGAATGCCGGCGCCGCCCGCGGCCCGGCCCCGCCGGGAAGAGGCTCTGCCAGCGCTCCCAGCGCCTTCCCGCCGGATGCAGGTCGGCTCCTTCCCGTTCCCCTTCCGCCTCTTCCCGAGCTTTGCCCTGGCAATTCCGTGGGGAGAGCAGAGGAGGCCGAGCGGGGCGGCTCTGGGGCCTTGGAATTCCCAGCTGGGATCGTTGTGTTGTGGAAAAGGAGCTGGGAATTTCTGGGATGCTGGAGAAAATTCCCGAAATTCGGGGATTTACGGGGTTTTTAATTCCTGAAGATTTTCCCTGAACATTCCCAAATTTCAGGAGCCGGGAATTTCTGGGATCCCGGAGAAAATTCTTTAAATTCCAGGATTTATGGGATTTCTAATTCCTGCAGATTTTCCCTGAACATTCCCAAATTTCAGGAGCCGGGAATTTCTGGGATCCCGGAGAAAATTCTTTAAATTCCAGGATTTATGGGATTTCTAATTCCTGCAGACTTTCCCTGAACATTCCCAAATTTCAGGAGCCGGGAATTTCTGGGATTCCAGAGAGAATTCCCTAAATTCTGGGATTTATGGGATTTCCAATTCCTGGAGATTTTCCTTGAACATTCCCAAATTTCAGGGGAATTTTTGGGATCCCGGAGAAAATTCCTTAAATTCCGGGTTTTATGGGATTTTTAATTCCTGCAGATTTTCCCTGAACATTCCAAACTTGAGCCAGGAATTTCTGAGGATTCCAGAGAAAATTCCCAAAATTCTGGGATTTGTGGGATTTTTAATTCCTGCAGATTTTCCCTGAACATTCCCAAACTTGAGCCGGGAATTTCTGAGGATTCCACAGAAAATTCCCAAAATTCTGGGATTTAAGGGATTTTAAATTCCTGCAGATTTTCCCTGAACATTCCCAAACTTGAGCCGGGAATTTCTGAGGATTCCACAGAAAATTCCCAAAATTCTGGGATTTAAGGGATTTTAAATTCCTGCAGATTTTCCCTGAACATTCCCAAACTTGAGCCCGGAATTTCTGAGGATTCCAGAGAAAATTGCCAAAATTCTGGGATTTAAGGGGATTTTTAATTCCTAATAAATTTCCCAAATAATTCCCTGAACATTCCCAGATTTCAGGAGCCGGGAATTTCTGGGATCCCAGAGAAAATTCCCAAAATTCCCAGATTTAAGGGATTTTTAATTCCTGAAGATTTTCTCTGACCATTCCCAAATTTCAGGAGCCGGGAATTTCTGGGATCCCGGAGAAAATTCTTTAAATTCCAGGATTTATGGGATTTCTAATTCCTGCAGATTTTCCCTGAACATTCCCAAATTTCAGGAGCCGGGAATTTCTGGGATTCCAGAGAGAATTCCCTAAATTCTGGGATTTATGGGATTTCCAATTCCTGAAGATTTTCCTTGAACATTCCCAAATTTCAGGGGAATTTTTGGGATCCCGGAGAAAATTCCTTAAATTCCGGGTTTTTATGGGATTTTTAATTCCTGCAGATTTTCCCTGAACATTCCCAAACTTGAGCCAGGAATTTCTGAGGATTCCAGAGAAAATTCCCAAAATTCTGGGATTTGTGGGATTTTTAATTCCTGCAGATTTTCCCTGAACATTCCCAAACTTGAGCCGGGAATTTCTGAGGATTCCACAGAAAATTCCCAAAATTCTGGGATTTGTGGGATTTTAAATTCCTGCAGATTTTCCCTGAACATTCCCAAACTTGAGCCCGGAATTTCTGAGGATTCCAGAGAAAATTGCCAAAATTCTGGGATTTAAGGGGATTTTTAATTCCTAATAAATTTCCCAAATAATTCCCTGAACATTCCCAGATTTCAGGAGCCGGGAATTTCTGGGATCCCAGAGAAAATTCCCAAAATTCCCAGATTTAAGGGATTTTTAATTCCTGAAGATTTTCTCTGACCATTCCCAAATTTCAGGAGCCGGGAATTTCTGGGATCCCAGAGAAAATTCCCAAAATTCTGGGATTTGTGGGATTTTTAATTCCTGAAGATTTTCCCAAATAAATCCCTGAACATTCCCATAAAAAAGGAGCCAGGAATTTCTGGGATCCTGGAGAAAATTCCTTAAATTCTGCGATTTAAGGAATTCTTAATTCCTGAAGATTTCCCCTGAACATTCCCAAACTTGAGCCTGGAATTTTTGGAATCCCAGAGAAAAATTCCTTAAATTCCGGGATTTATGGGATTTCCAATTCCTGAAGATTTCCCCTGAACATTCCCAAATTTCAGGAGCCGGGAATTTCTGGCATCCCGGAGAAAATTCCCTTTAAATCCTGGAATTTTGGGAATTTTCTCTGAGATCCCAGAAATTCCGGGCTCAAGTTTGGGAATGTTCAGGGAAAATCTTGAGGAATTAAAAATCCCTTAAATCCCAGAATTTTGGGAATTTTCTCCGGGATCCTAAAAATTCCTGGCTCCTGAAATCTGGGAATGTTCAGGGATTTATTTGGGAAATTTATTAGGAATTAAAAATCCCTTAAATCCCAGAATTTTGGGAATTTTCTCTGGAATCCCAAAAATTCCCAATTCCTGAAATCTGGGAATGTTCAGGGATTTATTTGGGAAATTTATTAGGAATTAAAAATCCCTTAAATCCAGGAATTTTGGGAATTTTCTCCAGGATCCCTGAGGTCCCTTCCCAGCCAATCCCGTCAGGAATTCCCAGATTTCCTTGGATTCTCCGGGATGGAATCTGCCTCTTCCCGAGGCTTCTTTTTTTGGAAGAAATTCCAAGAATTCCAGGAATACTTGGAAAAGTTTGGGATAAACCCCGCAGGATGCGGATCCGGGGGAATTCCTTGGGATCACCGGGAACGAGCTTTCCATGGAAAAACGGGATTTCCTGGGAAAAGAAATCCGGGGATTTCAGGATGTGCCGGGTTGGGATTCCCAGCCAGGAATTCCAGGATTCAGGCTGGAATTCCAATGAAAACCTCAGCCAGACCCCATTCCCACCTGGAATTCCGGGAATTCTCGCTTCAACTCTGCCGGAAAAGGCCGAATTCCCAGATTTCCCCCCCGGGAATTCCATCCTTGGCAATCCCCCCCCCCCCCCCCCGCCTATTCCAAGCGGGAATTTTTTCCGCCGGGATTTTGGGGCTTTTCCCGAGTTCCCACATTCCCTTTTCCCGATTTTTTGGGTCTCTTGTGTCCCTGCAGGAATGCCGGAGCTGGAGCTGGGCGTTCCCGATCCCGCCCTGGGAATGCCGGGAATGGCTGAGCCGATCCCGTGGCCGCTTCCCAAGCCGGACGAGTGAGTCATTCCCAAGTTTTCTTTGCCGGGATATTTCGCATCCAGCCGGAATTTCCCGGTTTTTTTTCTTCTCCTCTCTCCTCGTTTGGAATTCCGGGAATGCCCCCTGGGGGTTTTTCCCCTTGGAATTCTGCCGCTGGCGTTCCCGGCGTTCCCGTCCTTGGGGTGGGGGGGGGGATCGGGGCCGTTCTGGGAATCGCTGGATGCAGCGGGAAAAGCCGCGGGAATTCTGGGAAGATCCGCTGGGAAAATCCTTTGGAATTCCATCGGATCCAGCGGGAAAAACCTCTGGAATTCGGGTGAGATGCAGCGGGAAAAACCTCTGGAATTCTGGGAAGATCCAGGATCCCAGGAAAGAGGATCCAGCTGGGAAAAACCTCTGGAATTCTGGGAAGATCCAGGATTCTGGGAAAGGGGATTCAGCTGGGAAAAGCCTCTGGAATTCCATTGGATCCAGCGGGAAAAGCCTCTGGAATTCGGGTGAGATCCAGCTGGGAAAAACCTCTGGAATTCCATCGGATGCAGCGGGAAAAACCTCTGGAATTCTGGGAAGATCCAGGATTCTGGGAAAGGGGATCCAGCTGGGAAAAACCTCTGGAATTCTGGGAAGATCCAGCTGGGAAAAACCTCTGGAATTCGGGTGAGATCCAGCTGGGAAAAACCTCTGGAATTCCATTGGATCCAGCGGGAAAAACCTCTGGAATTCTGGGAAGATCCAGCTGGGAAAAACCTCTGGAATTCCATTGGATCCAGCGGGAAAAACCTCTGGAATTCTGGGAAGATCCAGCTGGGAAAAACCTCTGGAATTCCATTGGATCCAGCGGGAAAAGCCTCTGGAATTCTGGGAAGATCCAGGATTCTGGGAAAGGGGATCCAGCTGGGAAAAACCTCTGGAATTCTGGTTGGATCCAGTAAGAAAAACCTCTGGAATTCGGGTGAGATCCAGCGGGAAAAACCTCTGGAATTCTGGGAAGATCCAGGATCCCAGGGAAGAGGATCCTGTTGGGAAAAACCTCTGGAATTCCATCAGATCCAGTGGGAAAAGCCTCTGGAATTCTGGGAAGATCCAGGATCCCAGGGAAGGGGATCCTGCTTGGAAAAACCTCTGGAATTCTGGGAAGATCCAGGATTCCGGGAAGGAGGATCCAGCTGGGGAAAACCTCTGGAATTCTGGGAAGATCCAGGATTCTGGGAAAGGGGATCCAGCTGGGAAAAACCTCTGGAATTCTGGTTGGATCCAGTAAGAAAAACCTCTGGAATTCGGGTGAGATCCAGCGGGAAAAACCTCTGGAATTCGGGTGAGATGCAGCGGGAAAAGCCTCTGGAATTCTGGGAAGATCCAGGATCCCAGGAAAGAGGATCCAGCTGGGAAAAACCTCTGGAATTCTGGGAAGATCCAGCTGGGAAAAACCTCTGGAATTCTATTGGATCCAGCGGGAAAAGCCTCTGGAATTCTGGGAAGATCCAGGATTCTGGGAAAGGGGATCCAGCTGGGAAAAACCTCTGGAATTCTGGTTGGATCCAGCGGGAAAAACCTCTGGAATTCTGGGAAGATCCAGGATTCTGGGAAAGGGGATCCAGCTGGGAAAAACCTCTGGAATTCTGGGAAGATCCAGCGGGAAAAACCTCTGGAATTCCATTGGATCCAGTAAGAAAAACCTCTGGAATTCGGGTGAGATGCAGTGGGAAAAACCTCTGGAATTCTGGGAAGATCCAGCTGGGAAAAACCTCTGGAATTCCATCAGATGCAGCGGGAAAAACCTCTGGAATTCTGGGAAGATCCAGGATCCCAGGAAAGAGGATCCAGCTGGGAAAAACCTCTGGAATTCTGGGAAGATCCAGCTGGGAAAAACCTCTGGAATTCTATTGGATCCAGCGGGAAAAGCCTCTGGAATTCTGGGAAGATCCAGGATTCTGGGAAAGGGGATCCAGCTGGGAAAAACCTCTGGAATTCTGGTTGGATCCAGCGGGAAAAACCTCTGGAATTCCATTGGATCCAGTAAGAAAAACCTCTGGAATTCGGGTGAGATGCAGTGGGAAAAACCTCTGGAATTCTGGGAAGATCCAGCTGGGAAAAACCTCTGGAATTCCATCAGATGCAGCGGGAAAAACCTCTGGAATTCTGGGAAGATCCAGGATTCTGGGAAAGGGGATCCAGCTGGGAAAAACCTCTGGAATTCTGGGAAGATCCAGCTGGGAAAAACCTCTGGAATTCGGGTGAGATCCAGCTGGGAAAAACCTCTGGAATTCCATTGGATCCAGCGGGAAAAGCCTCTGGAATTCTGGGAAGATCCAGGATTCTGGGAAAGAGGATCCAGCTGGGAAAAACCTCTGGAATTCTGGTTGGATCCAGTAAGAAAAACCTCTGGAATTCGGGTGAGATCCAGCGGGAAAAGCCTCTGGAATTCTGGGAAGATCCAGCTGGGAAAAACCTCTGGAATTCCATCGGATCCAGCGGGAAAAGCCTCTGGAATTCTGAGAAGATCCAGGATTCTGGGAAAGGGGATCCAGCTGGGAAAAACCTCTGGAATTCTGGGAAGATCCAGCGGGAAAAACCTCTGGAATTCGGGTGAGATCCAGCTGGGAAAAACCTCTGGAATTCCATTGGATCCAGCGGGAAAAACCTCTGGAATTCTGGGAAGATCCAGCTGGGAAAAACCTCTGGAATTCCATTGGATCCAGCGGGAAAAACCTCTGGAATTCTGGGAAGATCCAGGATTCTGGGAAAGGGGATCCAGCTGGGAAAAACCTTTGGAATTCTGGTTGGATCCAGTAAGAAAAACCTCTGGAATTCTGGGAAGATCCAGGATTCTGGGAAAGCGGATCCAGCTGGGAAAAACCTTTGGAATTCTGGTTGGATCCAGTAAGAAAAACCTCTGGAATTCTGGGAAGATCCAGGATCCCAGGAAAGAGGATCCAGCTGGGAAAAACCTCTGGAATTCTGGGAAGATCCAGCGGGAAAAACCTCTGGAATTCTGGGAAGATCCAGCTGGGAAAAACCTCTGGAATTCCATTGGATCCAGTGGGAAAAGCCTCTGGAATTCTGGGAAGATCCAGGATTCTGGGAAAGGGGATCCAGCTGGGAAAAACCTCTGGAATTCTGGGAAGATCCAGGATTCTGGGAAAGCGGATCCAGCTGGGAAAAACCTCTGGAATTCTGGGAAGATCGACTGGGAAAAACCTTTGGAATTCCGGTTGGATCCAGCAGGAAAAACCTCTGGAATTCTGAGTCGATCCAGGATCCCAGGGAAGGGAATCCTGCTTGGAAAAACCTCTGGAATTCTGGGAAGATCCAGCTGGGAAAAACCTCTGGAATTCTGGTTGGATCCAGTAAGAAAAACCTCTGGAATTCGGGTGAGATCCAGCTGGCAAAAACCTCTGGAATTCCATCGGATCCAGCTGGGAAAAGCCTCTGGAATTCTGGGAAGATCCAGGATCCCAGGAAAGAGGATCCAGCTGGGAAAAACCTCTGGAATTCTGGTTGGATCCAGCGGGAAAAACCTCTGGAATTCCATTGGATCCAGTAAGAAAAACCTCTGGAATTCGGGTGAGATGCAGTGGGAAAAACCTCTGGAATTCTGGGAAGATCCAGCTGGGAAAAACCTCTGGAATTCCATCGGATGCAGCGGGAAAAACCTCTGGAATTCTGGGAAGATCCAGGATTCTGGGAAAGGGGATCCAGCTGGGAAAAACCTCTGGAATTCGGGTTGGATCCAGTAAGAAAAACCTCTGGAATTCGGGTGAGATCCAGCTGGCAAAAACCTCTGGAATTCCATCGGATCCAGCTGGGAAAAGCCTCTGGAATTCTGGGAAGATCCAGGATCCCAGGAAAGAGGATCCAGCTGGGAAAAACCTCTGGAATTCTGGTTGGATCCAGTAAGAAAAACCTCTGGAATTCTGGGAAGATCCAGCAGGGAAATCCTCTGGAATTCTGAGAAGATCCAGCTGGGAAAAACCTCTGGAATTCCGGTTGGATCCAGCGGGAAAAGCCTCTGGAATTCGGGTGAGATGCAGTAGGAAAAACCTCTGGAATTCTGGGAAGATCCAGCTGGGAAAAACCTCTGGAATTCCATCGGATGCAGTGGGAAAAACCTCTGGAATTCTGGGAAGATCCAGCTGGGAAAAACCTCTGGAATTCCGGTTGGATCCAGTGGGAAAAACCTCTGGAATTCTGGGAAGATCCAGGATTCCAGGAAAGGGGATCCAGCTGGGAAAAACCTCTGGAATTCCATCGGATGCAGCGGGAAAAACCTCTGGAATTCTGGGAAGATCAACTGGGAAAAGCCTCTGGAATTCTGGGAAGATCCAGGATTCTGGGAAAGGAGATCCAGCTGGGAAAAACCTCTGGAATTCCATGGGTGCCGCCCCCATTCCCGATCGTCCGGAATTGCGGCGCTCGGAGGAGCCGGGAGAGCCTCGGGAGCGGCTCCTGCGGGAACGGGAGCGAAGCTTTGGGATCCAAGGAGCGGAATTCCGGGAATGGGGAAGCTGCGAGGGGAGCTGGATCCTGGTGGGAGAAATCCCGGGAATCCGGAGCCGATCCCGATCCCTGGGCCAAGAATTCCAACGGGATTTGATCCCGATCCCTGCGTCCGAAATTCCAGCTGGGAGCTGATCCCAATCCCATTCCCACATTCCAACAGGAGCTGATCCCAATCCCGATCCCATTCCCACATTCCAGTGGGAGCTGATCCCAATCCCATTCCCACATTCCAGTGGGAGCTGATCCCAATCCCAATCCCATTCCCACATTCCAACGGGAGCTGATCCCGATCCCGATCCCATTCCCACATTCCAACGGGAGCTGATCCCGATCCCATTCCCACATTCCAACAGGAGCTGATCCTGATCCCATTCCCACATTCCAACTGGGAGCTGATCCCAATCCCGATCCCATTCCCACATTCCAACTGGAGCTGATCCCAATCCCATTCCCACATTCCAACGGGAGCTGATCCCAATCCCAATCCCATTCCCACATTCCAGTGGGAGCTGATCCCAGTCCCATTCCCACATTCCAGTGGGAGCTGATCCCAATCCCATTCCCACATTCCAACAGGAGCTGATCCCGATCCCATTCCCACATTCCAGTGGGAGCTGATCCCAATCCTGATCCCATTCCCACATTCCAACGGGAGCTGATCCCAATCCCATTCCCACATTCCAGTGGGAGCTGATCCCAATCCCGATCCCATTCCCACATTCCAACTGGAGCTGATCCCAATCCCATTCCCACATTCCAACGGGAGCTGATCCCAATCCCGATCCCATTCCCACATTCCAGTGGGAGCTGATCCCAATCCCATTCCCACATTCCAACAGGAGCTGATCCCGATCCCAATCCCATCCCCACATTCCAGTGGGAGCTGATCCTGATCCCATTCCCACATTCCAACTGGGAGCTGATCCCAATCCCGATCCCATTCCCACATTCCAACAGGAGCTGATCCCAATCCCATTCCCACATTCCAGTGGGAGCTGATCCCGATCCCATTCCCACATTCCAACTGGGAGCTGATCCCAATCCCGATCCCATTCCCACATTCCAACGGGAGCTGATCCCAATCCCGATCCCATTCCCACATTCCAGTGGGAGCTGATCCCGATCCCATTCCCACATTCCAACTGGGAGCTGATCCCAATCCCATTCCCACATTCCAACTGGGAGCTGATCCCAATCCCGATCCCATTCCCACATTCCAACAGGAGCTGATCCCAATCCCATCCCCACATTCCAGTGGGAGCTGATCCCAGTCCCATTCCCACATTCCAACAGGAGCTGATCCCGCTCCCGATGCCATCCCCACATTCCAGAGGGAGTTGATCCCAATCCCGATCCCATTCCCACATTTCCACATTCCAACTGGGAGCTGATCCCGATCCCATTCCCACATTCCAACGGGAGTTGATCCCGATCCCATTCCCACATTCCAACTGGGAGCTGATCCCAATCTCAATCCCATTCCCACATTTCCACGTTCCAACTGGAGCTGATCCCGATCCCGATCCCATCCCCACATTCCAACTGGAGCTGATCCCGATCCCGATCCCATCCCCACATTCCAGTGGGAGCTGATCCCAATCCCATTCCCACATTCCAACTGGAGCTGATCCCGATGCCATTCCCACACTCCAATGGGAGCTGATCCCATTCCCACATTCCCACATTCCAGTGGGAGCTGATCCCAGTCCCATTCCCACATTCCAACTGGGAGCTGATCCCGCTCCCATTCCCACATTCCAACAGGAGCTGATCCCAATCCCATTCCCACATTCCCACGGGAGCCGCTCCCGATCCCATTCCCACATTCCAACTGGAGCTGATCCCGATCCCATTCCCACATTCCAACAGGAGCTGATCCTGATCCCATTCCCACATTCCAACTGGGAGCTGATCCCAATCCCGATCCCATTCCCACATTCCAACTGGAGCTGATCCCAATCCCATTCCCACATTCCAACGGGAGCTGATCCCAATCCCAATCCCATTCCCACATTCCAGTGGGAGCTGATCCCAGTCCCATTCCCACATTCCAGTGGGAGCTGATCCCAATCCCATTCCCACATTCCAACAGGAGCTGATCCCGATCCCATTCCCACATTCCAGTGGGAGCTGATCCCAATCCTGATCCCATTCCCACATTCCAACGGGAGCTGATCCCAATCCCATTCCCACATTCCAGTGGGAGCTGATCCCAATCCCGATCCCATTCCCACATTCCAACTGGAGCTGATCCCAATCCCATTCCCACATTCCAACGGGAGCTGATCCCAATCCCGATCCCATTCCCACATTCCAGTGGGAGCTGATCCCAATCCCATTCCCACATTCCAACAGGAGCTGATCCCGATCCCGATCCCATCCCCACATTCCAGTGGGAGCTGATCCCGATCCCATTCCCACATTCCAACAGGAGCTGATCCCAATCCCATTCCCACATTCCAGTGGGAGCTGATCCCGATCCCATTCCCACATTCCAACTGGGAGCTGATCCCAATCCCGATCCCATTCCCACATTCCAACGGGAGCTGATCCCAATCCCATTCCCACATTCCAACAGGAGCTGATCCCAATCCCATTCCCACATTCCAGTGGGAGCTGATCCCGATCCCATTCCCACATTCCAACTGGGAGCTGATCCCAATCCCATTCCCATATTCCAACTGGGAGCTGATCCCAATCCCGATCCCATTCCCACATTCCAACGGGAGCTGATCCCAATCCCATTCCAACATTCCAACTGGGAGCTGATCCCAATCCCGCTCCCATCCCCACATTCCAACAGGAGCTGATCCCAATCCCATTCCCACATTCCAACTGGGAGCTGATCCCAATCCCGCTCCCATCCCCACATTCCAACGGGAGCTGATCCCAATCCCATTCCCACATTCCAACTGGGAGCTGATCCCAATCCCGATCCCATTCCCACATTCCAACAGGAGCTGATCCCAATCCCATTCCCACATTCCCACGGGAGCCGCTCCCGATCCCATTCCCACATTCCAACGGGAGCTGATCCCAATCCCGATCCCATTCCCACATTCCAGTGGGAGCTGATCCTGATCCCATTCCCACATTCCAACAGGAGCTGATCCCAATCCCATTCCCACATTCCAGTGGGAGCTGATCGCGATCCAATTCCCACATTCCAACAGGAGCTGATCCCGCTCCCATCCCCACATTCCAACAGGAGCTGATCCCAATCCCATTCCCACATTCCAACTGGGAGCTGATCCCAATCCCATTCCCACATTCCAACTGGGAGCTGATCCCAATCCCGATCCCATTCCCACATTCCAACTGGGAGCTGATCCCAATCCCGCTCCCATCCCCACATTCCAGTGGGAGCTGATCCCGATCCCATTCCCACATTCCAACTGGAGCTGATCCCGATCCCGATCCCATTCCCACATTCCAGTGGGAGCTGATCCCGATCCCATTCCCACATTCCAACTGGGAGCTGATCCCAATCCCGATCCCATTCCCACATTCCAACAGGAGCTGATCCTGATCCCATTCCCACATTCCAACAGGAGCTGATCCCGATCCCATTCCCATTCCCACATTCCAACAGGAGCTGATCCCAATCCCATTCCCACATTCCAGTGGGAGCTGATCCCAATCCCGATCCCATTCCCACATTCCAACAGGAGCTGATCCTGATCCCATTCCCACATTCCAACGGGAGCTGATCCCAATCCCGATCCCATTCCCACATTCCAACAGGAGCTGATCCCGATCCCGATGCCATCCCCACATTCCAACTGGGAGCTGATCCCAATCCCGATCCCATTCCCACATTCCAACGGGAGCTGATCCCGATCCCATTCCCACATTCCAACAGGAGCTGATCCCGATCCCATTCCCACATTCCAACGGGAGCTGATCCCAATCCCGATCCCATTCCCACATTCCAACAGGAGCTGATCCCGATCCCATTCCCACATTCCAGTGGGAGCTGATCCCAATCCCATTCCCACATTCCAACTGGGAGCTGATCCCAATCCCGATCCCATTCCCACATTCCAACTGGGAGCTGATCCCAATCCCATTCCCACATTCCAGTGGGAGCTGATCCCAATCCCGATCCCATTCCCACATTCCAATGGGAGCTGATCCCAATCCCGATCCCATTCCCACATTCCAACTGGAGCTGATCCCGATCCCATTCCCACATTCCAGTGGGAGCTGATCCCAATCCCATTCCCACATTCCAACTGGGAGCTGATCCCAATCCCGATCCCATTCCCACATTCCAACTGGGAGCTGATCCCAATCCCATTCCCACATTCCAACTGGGAGCTGATCCCAATCCCGATCCCATTCCCACATTCCAACTGGAGCTGATCCCGATCCCGATGCCATCCCCACATTCCAACTGGGAGCTGATCCCAATCCCGATCCCATTCCCACATTCCAACGGGAGCTGATCCCGATCCCATTCCCACATTCCAACAGGAGCTGATCCCAGTCCCATTCCCACATTCCAACTGGGAGCTGATCCCAATCCCGATCCCATTCCCACATTCCAACAGGAGCTGATCCTGATCCCATTCCCACATTCCAGTGGGAGCTGATCCCAATCCCGATCCCATTCCCACATTCCAACGGGAGCTGATCCCAATCCCATTCCCACATTCCAACTGGGAGCTGATCCCAATCCCGATCCCATTCCCACATTCCAACTGGGAGCTGATCCCGCTCCCATCCCCACATTCCAGTGGGAGCTGATCCCAGTCCCATTCCCACATTCCAACAGGAGCTGATCCCGCTCCCGATGCCATCCCCACATTCCAGAGGGAGTTGATCCCAATCCCGATCCCATTCCCACATTTCCACATTCCAACTGGGAGCTGATCCCGATCCCATTCCCACATTCCAACGGGAGTTGATCCCGATCCCATTCCCACATTCCAACTGGGAGCTGATCCCAATCTCAATCCCATTCCCACATTTCCACGTTCCAACTGGAGCTGATCCCGATCCCGATCCCATCCCCACATTCCAGTGGGAGCTGATCCCAATCCCATTCCCACATTCCAACTGGAGCTGATCCCGATGCCATTCCCACACTCCAATGGGAGCTGATCCCATTCCCACATTCCCACATTCCAGTGGGAGCTGATCCCAGTCCCATTCCCACATTCCAACTGGGAGCTGATCCCGCTCCCATTCCCACATTCCAACAGGAGCTGATCCCAATCCCATTCCCACATTCCCACGGGAGCCGCTCCCGATCCCATTCCCACATTCCAACAGGAGCTGATCCTGATCCCATTCCCACATTCCAACTGGGAGCTGATCCCAATCCCGATCCCATTCCCACATTCCAACTGGAGCTGATCCCAATCCCATTCCCACATTCCAACGGGAGCTGATCCCAATCCCAATCCCATTCCCACATTCCAGTGGGAGCTGATCCCAATCCCATCCCCACATTCCAGTGGGAGCTGATCCCGATCCCGATCCCATTCCCACATTCCAGTGGGAGCTGATCCCAATCCCGATCCCATTCCCACATTCCAACAGGAGCTGATCCCGCTCCCGATGCCATCCCCACATTCCAGAGGGAGTTGATCCCAATCCCGATCCCATTCCCACATTTCCACATTCCAACTGGGAGCTGATCCCGATCCCATTCCCACATTCCAACGGGAGTTGATCCCGATCCCATTCCCACATTCCAACTGGGAGCTGATCCCAATCTCAATCCCATTCCCACATTTCCACGTTCCAACTGGAGCTGATCCCGATCCCGATCCCATCCCCACATTCCAGTGGGAGCTGATCCCAATCCCATTCCCACATTCCAACTGGAGCTGATCCCGATGCCATTCCCACACTCCAATGGGAGCTGATCCCATTCCCACATTCCCACATTCCAGTGGGAGCTGATCCCAATCCCATTCCCACATTCCAACAGGAGCTGATCCCGATCCCATTCCCACATTCCAACGGGAGCTGATCCCAATCCCGATCCCATTCCCACATTCCAGTGGGAGCTGATCCCAATCCCGATCCCATTCCCACATTCCAACAGGAGCTGATCCCGATCCCATTCCCACATTCCAACAGGAGCTGATCCCGATCCCATTCCCACATTCCAACAGGAGCTGATCCCAATCCCGATCCCATTCCCACATTCCAACAGGAGCTGATCCCAATCCCATTCCCACATTCCAACAGGAGCTGATCCTGATCCCATTCCCACATTCCAACAGGAGCTGATCCCAATCCCATTCCCACATTCCAGTGGGAGCTGATCCCGATCCCATTCCCACATTCCAACAGGAGCTGATCCCAATCCCATTCCCACATTCCAGTGGGAGCTGATCCCAATCCCGATCCCATTCCCACATTCCAACGGGAGCTGATCCCAATCCCATTCCCACATTCCAGTGGGAGCTGATCCCAATCCCGATCCCATTCCCACATTCCAACTGGGAGCTGATCCCAATCCCGATCCCATTCCCACATTCCAACAGGAGCTGATCCCAATCCCATTCCCACATTCCAGTGGGAGCTGATCCCAATCCCATTCCCACATTCCAACAGGAGCTGATCCCAGTCCCATTCCCACATTCCAACAGGAGCTGATCCCAATCCCGATCCCATTCCCACATTCCAACAGGAGCTGATCCTGATCCCATTCCCACATTCCAACGGGAGCTGATCCCAATCCCGATCCCATTCCCACATTCCAACAGGAGCTGATCCCAGTCCCATTCCCACATTCCAACAGGAGCTGATCCCAATCCCATTCCCACATTCCAGTGGGAGCTGATCCCAATCCCGATCCCATTCCCACATTCCAGTGGGAGCTTATCCCGATCCCATTCCCACATTCCAACAGGAGCTGATCCTGATCCCATTCCCACATTCCAACTGGGAGCTGATCCCGATCCCAATCCCATTCCCACATTCCAACAGGAGCTGATCCCGCTCCCATTCCCACATTCCAACTGGAGCTGATCCCGATCCCGATCCCATCCCCACATTCCAGTGGGAGCTGATCCCAATCCCGATCCCATTCCCACATTCCAACAGGAGCTGATCCCAATCCCATTCCCACATTCCAACTGGGAGCTGATCCCAATCCCGATGCCATCCCCACATTCCAACAGGAGCTGATCCCGATCCCATTCCCACATTCCAACGGGAGCTGATCCCAATCCCGATCCCATTCCCACATTCCAACAGGAGCTGATCCCAATCCCATTCCCACATTCCAGTGGGAGCTGATCCCGATCCCATTCCCACATTCCAACTGGGAGCTGATCCCAATCCCGATGCCATCCCCACATTCCAACAGGAGCTGATCCCGATCCCATTCCCACATTCCAACTGGGAGCTGATCCCAATCCCATTCCCACATTCCAACTGGAGCTGATCCCAATCCCATTCCCACATTCCAACGGGAGCTGATCCCGATCCCATTCCCACATTCCAGTGGGAGCTGATCCCAATCCCGATCCCATTCCCACATTCCAACGGGAGCTGATCCCGATCCCATTCCCACATTCCAACTGGGAGCTGATCCCAATCCCGATGCCATCCCCACATTCCAGTGGGAGCTGATCCCAATCCCGATCCCATTCCCACATTCCAACAGGAGCTGATCCCAATCCCGATCCCATTCCCACATTCCAACAGGAGCTGATCCCGATCCCATTCCCACATTCCAGTGGGAGCTGATCCCAATCCCGATCCCATTCCCACATTCCAACGGGAGCTGATCCCAATCCCATTCCCACATTCCAACGGGAGCTGATCCCGATCCCATTCCCACATTCCAGTGGGAGCTGATCCCGATCCCGATCCCATTCCCACATTCCAGTGGGAGCTGATCCCAATCCCATTCCCACATTCCAACTGGAGCTGATCCCGATCCCATTCCCACATTCCAGTGGGAGCTGATCCCAATCCCATTCCCACATTCCAACTGGAGCTGATCCCGATGCCATTCCCACACTCCAATGGGAGCTGATCCCATTCCCACATTCCCACATTCCAGTGGGAGCTGATCCCAATCCCATTCCCACATTCCCACGGGAGCCGCTCCCGATCCCATTCCCACATTCCAACAGGAGCTGATCCCAGTCCCATTCCCACATTCCAACAGGAGCTGATCCCAATCCCGATCCCATTCCCACATTCCAACGGGAGCTGATCCTGATCCCATTCCCACATTCCAACTGGGAGCTGATCCCAATCCCGATCCCATTCCCACATTCCAGTGGGAGCTGATCCCAATCCCATTCCCACATTCCAGTGGGAGCTGATCCCGATCCCATTCCCACATTCCAACGGGAGCTGATCCCAATCCCATTCCCACATTCCAACTGGGAGCTGATCCCAATCCCGATCCCATTCCCACATTCCAACGGGAGCTGATCCCAATCCCATTCCCACATTCCAACTGGGAGCTGATCCCAATCCCAATCCCATTCCCACATTCCAGTGGGAGCTGATCCCAATCCCATTCCCACATTCCAACTGGAGCTGATCCTGATCCCATTCCCACATTCCAACAGGAGCTGATCCCGCTCCCGATGCCATCCCCACATTCCAGAGGGAGTTGATCCCAATCCCGATCCCATTCCCACATTTCCACATTCCAACTGGGAGTTGATCCCGATCCCATTCCCACATTCCAACTGGGAGCTGATCCCAATCTCAATCCCATTCCCACATTTCCACGTTCCAACTGGAGCTGATCCCGATCCCGATCCCATCCCCACATTCCAACTGGAGCTGATCCCAATCCCATTCCCACATTCCAACTGGAGCTGATCCCGATGCCATTCCCACACTCCAATGGGAGCTGATCCCATTCCCACATTCCCACATTCCAGTGGGAGCTGATCCCAATCCCATTCCCACATTCCCACGGGAGCCGCTCCCGATCCCATTCCCACATTCCAACAGGAGCTGATCCCGATCCCATTTCCACATTCCAGTGGGAGCTGATCCCAATCCCGATCCCATTCCCACATTCCAACAGGAGCTGATCCCGATCCCATTCCCACATTCCAGTGGGAGCTGATCCCAATCCCGATCCCATTCCCACATTCCAACGGGAGCTGATCCCAATCCCATTCCCACATTCCAACGGGAGCTGATCCCGATCCCATTCCCACATTCCAGTGGGAGCTGATCCCAATCCCGATCCCATTCCCACATTCCAACGGGAGCTGATCCCGATCCCATTCCCACATTCCAGTGGGAGCTGATCCCAATCCCATTCCCACATTCCAACTGGAGCTGATCCCGATGCCATTCCCACACTCCAATGGGAGCTGATCCCATTCCCACATTCTCACATTCCAGTGGGAGCTGATCCCAATCCCATTCCCACATTCCCACGGGAGCCGCTCCCGATCCCATTCCCACATTCCAACAGGAGCTGATCCCAGTCCCATTCCCACATTCCAGTGGGAGCTGATCCCAATCCCGATCCCATTCCCACATTCCAACGGGAGCTGATCCCAATCCCATTCCCACATTCCAGTGGGAGCTGATCCCAATCCCGATCCCATTCCCACATTCCAACGGGAGCTGATCCCAATCCCATTCCCACATTCCCACATTCCAGTGGGAGCTGATCCCAATCCCATTCCCACATTCCAACTGGAGCTGATCCTGATGCCATTCCCACACTCCAATGGGAGCTGATCCCATTCCCACATTCCCACATTCCAGTGGGAGCTGATCCCAATCCCATTCCCACATTCCCACGGGAGCCGCTCCCGATCCCATTCCCACATTCCAACAGGAGCTGATCCCAGTCCCATTCCCACATTCCAGTGGGAGCTGATCCCAATCCCGATCCCATTCCCACATTCCAACGGGAGCTGATCCCAATCCCATTCCCACATTCCAGTGGGAGCTGATCCCAATCCGGATCCCATTCCCACATTCCAACAGGAGCTGATCCCAATCCCATTCCCACATTCCAACGGGAGCTGATCCCAATCCCGATCCCATTCCCACATTCCAGTGGGAGCTGATCCCAATCCCGATCCCATTCCCACATTCCAACTGGGAGCTGATCCCAATCCCATCCCCACATTCCAGTGGGAGCTGATCCCGATCCCGATCCCATTCCCACATTCCAACTGGGAGCTGATCCCAGTCCCATTCCCACATTCCAACAGGAGCTGATCCTGATCCCATTCCCACATTCCAGTGAGAGCTGATCCCAATCCCAATCCCATTCCCACATTCCAGTGGGAGCTGATCCCGATCCCATTCCCACATTCCAACAGGAGCTGATCCTGATCCCATTCCCACATTCCAACAGGAGCTGATCCCGCTCCCGATGCCATCCTCACATTCCAGAGGGAGTTGTTCCCAATTCCGATCCCATTCCCACATTTCCACATTCCAACAGGAGCTGATCCCGATCCCATTCCCACATTCCAGTGGGAGCTGATCCCAATCCCATTCCCACATTCCAACTGGAGCTGATCCCGATGCCATTCCCACACTCCAATGGGAGCTGATCCCATTCCCACATTCCCACATTCCAGTGGGAGCTGATCCCAATCCCATTCCCACATTCCCACGGGAGCCGCTCCCGATCCCATTCCCACATTCCAACAGGAGCTGATCCCGATCCCATTTCCACATTCCAATGGGAGCTGATCCCAATCCCAATCCCATTCCCACATTCCAACAGGAGCTGATCCCGATCCCATTCCCACATTCCAGTGGGAGCTGATCCCAATCCCATTCCCACATTCCAACAGGAGCTGATCCCAGTCCCATTCCCACATTCCAACAGGAGCTGATCCCAATCCCAATCCCATTCCCACATTCTAACAGGAGCTGATCCCAGTCCCATTCCCACATTCCAACTGGGAGCTGATCCCGATCCCGATCCCATTCCCACATTCCAACTGGAGCTGATCCCGATCCCATTCCCACATTCCAACAGGAGCTAATCCCAATCCCGATCCCATTCCCACATTCCAACAGGAGCTGATCCCGATCCCATTCCCACATTCCAACGGGAGCTGATCCCGATCCCATTCCCCCATTCCCACGGGAGCCGCTCCCGATCCCTGGGCCAACCATTCCAGCCGGGATCTGAGCCCGATCCCGATCCCATTCCCACATTCCAGCTGGAGCTGATCCCGATCCCATTCCTGCATTCCCTCGGGATTCCTGTCCCAATCCCTGGGCCAACCATTCCAGCTGGGATCTGAGCCCAATCCCGATCTCGTTCCCACATTCCCCCGGGATTCCCGTCCCGCTCCCATTCCCGCGTTCCCCCGGGATTCCCGTCCCGCTCCCATTCCCGGCTCTCCCGGGCTCTCCTCCCGGCTCCGGGGGCTCGGGGGGCTCCGGGGGAAGCTCCGGGGGAAGCTCCAGGGAAGCTCCGGGGAAGCTCCGGGGGCTCGGGGGAAGCTCCGGGGAAAGCTCCGGGGGCTCCGGGGAAGCTCCGGGGGAAGCTCCGGGGAAGCTCCAGGGACTCGGGGGGCTCCGGGGAAAGCTCCGGGGAAGCTCCGGGGAAGCTCCGGGGGAAGCTCCGGGGAAGCTCCGGGGGAAGCTCCGGGGGAAGCTCCGGGGAAGCTCCGGGGGAAGCTCCGGGGGAAGCTCCGGGGGCTCCGGGGAAGCTCCGGGAGCGGGATCCACCCGAGGGGCTCCGGGGGGATCACAGGGAATGCTCCGGGAGCGGGATCCACCCGAGGGGCTCCAGGGGGATCACAGGGAATGCTCCTGGAGCGGGATCCACCCGAGGGGCTCCGGGCGGGATCACAGGGAATGCTCCGGGAGCGGGATCCACCCGAGGGGCTCCGGGCGGGATCACAGGGAATGCTCCTGGAGCGGGATCCACCCGAGGGGCTCCGGGGGGATCACAGGGAATGCTCCTGGAGCGGGATCCACCCGAGGGGCTCCGGGGGGATCACAGGGAATGCTCCGGGAGCGGGATCCACCCGAGGGGCTCCAGGGGGATCACAGGGAATGCTCCTGGAGCGGGATCCACCCGAGGGGCTCCGGGCGGGATCACAGGGAATGCTCCGGGAGCGGGATCCACCCGAGGGGCTCCGGGCGGGATCACAGGGAATGCTCCGGGAGCGGGATCCACCCGAGGGGCTCCGGGGGGATCACAGGGAATGCTCCGGGAGCGGGATCCACCCGAGGGGCTCCGGGGGGATCACAGGGAATGCTCCTGGAGCGGGATCCACCCGAGGGGCTCCGGGGGGATCACAGGGAATGCTCCGGGAGCGGGATCCACCCGAGGGGCTCCAGGGGGATCACAGGGAATGCTCCGGGAGCGGGATCCACCCGAGGGGCTCCGGGCGGGATCACAGGGAATGCTCCTGGAGCGGGATCCACCCGAGGGGCTCCGGGCGGGATCACAGGGAATGCTCCGGGAGCGGGATCCACCCGAGGGGCTCTGGGGGGATCACAGGGAATGCTCCGGGAGCGGGATCCACCCGAGGGGCTCCGGGGGGATCACAGGGAATGCTCCTGGAGCGGGATCCACCCGAGGGGCTCCGGGGGGATCACAGGGAATGCTCCGGGAGCGGGATCCACCCGAGGGGCTCCGGGGGGATCACAGGGAATGCTCCTGGAGCGGGATCCACCCGAGGGGCTCCGGGGGGATCACAGGGAATGCTCCGGGAGCGGGATCCACCCGAGGGGCTCCAGGGGGATCACAGGGAATGCTCCGGGAGCGGGATCCACCCGAGGGGCTCCGGGCGGGATCACAGGGAATGCTCCGGGAGCGGGATCCACCCGAGGGGCTCCGGGCGGGATCACAGGGAATGCTCCGGGAGCGGGATCCACCCGAGGGGCTCTGGGGGGATCACAGGGAATGCTCCGGGAGCGGGATCCACCCGAGGGGCTCCGGGGGGATCACAGGGAATGCTCCAGGAGCGGGATCCACCCGAGGGGCTCCGGGCGGGATCACAGGGAATGCTCCGGGAGCGGGATCCACCCGAGGGGCTGGGGGGGGGATCACAGGGAATGCTCCGGGAGCGGGATCCACCCGAGGGGCTCCAGCGGGATCACAGGGAATGCTCCGGGAGCGGGATCCACCCGAGGGGCTCCGGGCGGGATCACAGGGAATGCTCCGGGAGCGGGATCCACCCGAGGGGCTCCAGCGGGATCACAGGGAATGCTCCGGGAGCGGGATCCACCCGAGGGGCTCCGGGGGGATCACAGGGAATGCTCCGGGAGCGGGATCCACCCGAGGGGCTCCAGCGGGATCACAGGGAATGCTCCGGGAGCGGGATCCACCCGAGGGGCTCCGGGGGGATCACAGGGAATGCTCCGGGAGCGGGATCCACCCGAGGGGCTCCGGGGGGATCACAGGGAATGCTCCGGGAGCGGGATCCACCCGAGGGGCTCCGGGCGGGATCACAGGGAATGCTCCGGGAGCGGGATCCACTCGAGGGGCTTCGGGCGGGATCACAGGGAATGCTCCGGGAGCGGGATCCACCCGAGGGGCTCCGGGCGGGATCACAGGGAATGCTCCGGGAGCGGGATCCACCCGAGGGGCTCCGGGCGGGATCACAGGGAATGCTCCGGGAGCGGGATCCACCCGAGGGGCTCCGGGGGGATCACAGGGAATGCTCCGGGAGCGGGATCCACCCGAGGGGCTCCGGGCGGGATCACAGGGAATGCTCCGGGAGCGGGATCCACCCGAGGGGCTCCGGGGGGATCACAGGGAATGCTCCGGGAGCGGGATCCACCCGAGGGGCTCCGGGCGGGATCACAGGGAATGCTCCGGGAGCGGGATCCACCCGAGGGGCTCCAGGGGGATCACAGGGAATGCTCCGGGAGCGGGATCCACCCGAGGGGCTCCGGGCGGGATCACAGGGAATGCTCCGGGAGCGGGATCCACCCGAGGGGCTCCGGGCGGGATCACAGGGAATGCTCCGGGAGCGGGATCCACCCGAGGGGCTCCGGGCGGGATCACAGGGAATGCTCCTGGAGCGGGATCCACCCGAGGGGCTCCGGGGGGATCACAGGGAATGCTCCTGGAGCGGGATCCACCCGAGGGGCTCCGGGGGGATCACAGGGAATGCTCCGGGAGCGGGATCCACCCGAGGGGCTCCGGGCGGATCACAGGGAATGCTCCTGGAGCGGGATCCACCCGAGGGGCTCCGGGGGGATCACAGGGAATGCTCCGGGAGCGGGATCCACCCGAGGGGCTCCGGGCGGGATCACAGGGAATGCTCCGGGAGCGGGATCCACCCGAGGGGCTCCGGGCGGGATCACAGGGAATGCTCCTGGAGCGGGATCCACCCGAGGGGCTCCGGGCGGGATCACAGGGAATGCTCCGGGAGCGGGATCCACCCGAGGGGCTCCGGGCGGGATCACAGGGAATGCTCCGGGAGCGGGATCCACCCGAGGGGCTCCGGGCGGGATCACAGGGAATGCTCCTGGAGCGGGATCCACCCGAGGGGCTCCGGGGGGATCACAGGGAATGCTCCTGGAGCGGGATCCACCCGAGGGGCTCCGGGGGGATCACAGGGAATGCTCCGGGAGCGGGATCCACCCGAGGGGCTCCAGGGGGATCACAGGGAATGCTCCTGGAGCGGGATCCACCCGAGGGGCTCCGGGCGGGATCACAGGGAATGCTCCGGGAGCGGGATCCACCCGAGGGGCTCCGGGCGGGATCACAGGGAATGCTCCGGGAGCGGGATCCACCCGAGGGGCTCCGGGGGGATCACAGGGAATGCTCCGGGAGCGGGATCCACCCGAGGGGCTCCGGGGGGATCACAGGGAATGCTCCTGGAGCGGGATCCACCCGAGGGGCTCCGGGGGGATCACAGGGAATGCTCCGGGAGCGGGATCCACCCGAGGGGCTCCAGGGGGATCACAGGGAATGCTCCGGGAGCGGGATCCACCCGAGGGGCTCCGGGCGGGATCACAGGGAATGCTCCTGGAGCGGGATCCACCCGAGGGGCTCCGGGCGGGATCACAGGGAATGCTCCGGGAGCGGGATCCACCCGAGGGGCTCTGGGGGGATCACAGGGAATGCTCCGGGAGCGGGATCCACCCGAGGGGCTCCGGGGGGATCACAGGGAATGCTCCTGGAGCGGGATCCACCCGAGGGGCTCCGGGGGGATCACAGGGAATGCTCCGGGAGCGGGATCCACCCGAGGGGCTCCAGGGGGATCACAGGGAATGCTCCTGGAGCGGGATCCACCCGAGGGGCTCCGGGCGGGATCACAGGGAATGCTCCGGGAGCGGGATCCACCCGAGGGGCTCCGGGCGGGATCACAGGGAATGCTCCGGGAGCGGGATCCACCCGAGGGGCTCCGGGGGGATCACAGGGAATGCTCCGGGAGCGGGATCCACCCGAGGGGCTCCGGGGGGATCACAGGGAATGCTCCTGGAGCGGGATCCACCCGAGGGGCTCCGGGGGGATCACAGGGAATGCTCCGGGAGCGGGATCCACCCGAGGGGCTCCAGGGGGATCACAGGGAATGCTCCGGGAGCGGGATCCACCCGAGGGGCTCCGGGCGGGATCACAGGGAATGCTCCGGGAGCGGGATCCACCCGAGGGGCTCCGGGCGGGATCACAGGGAATGCTCCGGGAGCGGGATCCACCCGAGGGGCTGGGGGGGGATCACAGGGAATGCTCCGGGAGCGGGATCCACCCGAGGGGCTCCAGCGGGATCACAGGGAATGCTCCGGGAGCGGGATCCACCCGAGGGGCTCCGGGCGGGATCACAGGGAATGCTCCGGGAGCGGGATCCACCCGAGGGGCTCCAGCGGGATCACAGGGAATGCTCCGGGAGCGGGATCCACCCGAGGGGCTCCGGGCGGGATCACAGGGAATGCTCCGGGAGCGGGATCCACCCGAGGGGCTCCAGCGGGATCACAGGGAATGCTCCGGGAGCGGGATCCACCCGAGGGGCTCCGGGGGGATCACAGGGAATGCTCCGGGAGCGGGATCCACCCGAGGGGCTCCAGCGGGATCACAGGGAATGCTCCGGGAGCGGGATCCACCCGAGGGGCTCCGGGGGGATCACAGGGAATGCTCCGGGAGCGGGATCCACCCGAGGGGCTCCAGGGGGATCACAGGGAATGCTCCGGGAGCGGGATCCACCCGAGGGGCTCCGGGCGGGATCACAGGGAATGCTCCGGGAGCGGGATCCACTCGAGGGGCTTCGGGCGGGATCACAGGGAATGCTCCGGGAGCGGGATCCACCCGAGGGGCTCCGGGGGGATCACAGGGAATGCTCCGGGAGCGGGATCCACCCGAGGGGCTCCGGGGGGATCACAGGGAATGCTCCGGGAGCGGGATCCACCCGAGGGGCTCCGGGCGGGATCACAGGGAATGCTCCGGGAGCGGGATCCACTCGAGGGGCTTCGGGCGGGATCACAGGGAATGCTCCGGGAGCGGGATCCACCCGAGGGGCTCCGGGCGGGATCACAGGGAATGCTCCGGGAGCGGGATCCACCCGAGGGGCTCCGGGCGGGATCACAGGGAATGCTCCGGGAGCGGGATCCACCCGAGGGGCTCCGGGGGGATCACAGGGAATGCTCCGGGAGCGGGATCCACCCGAGGGGCTCCGGGCGGGATCACAGGGAATGCTCCGGGAGCGGGATCCACCCGAGGGGCTCCGGGGGGATCACAGGGAATGCTCCGGGAGCGGGATCCACCCGAGGGGCTCCGGGCGGGATCACAGGGAATGCTCCGGGAGCGGGATCCACCCGAGGGGCTCCGGGGGGATCACAGGGAATGCTCCGGGAGCGGGATCCACCCGAGGGGCTCCGGGCGGGATCACAGGGAATGCTCCGGGAGCGGGATCCACCCGAGGGGCTCCAGGGGGATCACAGGGAATGCTCCGGGAGCGGGATCCACCCGAGGGGCTCCGGGCGGGATCACAGGGAATGCTCCGGGAGCGGGATCCACCCGAGGGGCTCCGGGCGGGATCACAGGGAATGCTCCGGGAGCGGGATCCACCCGAGGGGCTCCGGGCGGGATCACAGGGAATGCTCCTGGAGCGGGATCCACCCGAGGGGCTCCGGGGGGATCACAGGGAATGCTCCTGGAGCGGGATCCACCCGAGGGGCTCCGGGGGGATCACAGGGAATGCTCCGGGAGCGGGATCCACCCGAGGGGCTCCGGGCGGGATCACAGGGAATGCTCCGGGAGCGGGATCCACCCGAGGGGCTCCGGGCGGGATCACAGGGAATGCTCCGGGAGCGGGATCCACCCGAGGGGCTCCGGGCGGGATCGCCCCGGGAGCCCCGCGCCGTTTTCCCGCCGTTCCTCGCCGTTCCGGCCCGCTGGGAAAAGCTTCTGCTGGGTTTTGTTTTCCCTCCTTCTTTTTCCCCTCTCCGGGCGCTCCGAGCCCCCGCGGGGCTCTTCCCGCTCTTCCCGCTGTTCCCTCGGCCGGAATTCCTGGTGTTTTGAGGGGGTTTTCCCGGCTTTTCCCGGTTTTTGTTGGCTCCATCTCCCGAACCGACGCGATCCCGTTTTTCCGCTGAATCCCGTCCCGTCCTCTGCGCGTTCCCAAGGAATTCCTCGCCGCTCTCAGGTTCCCTTTTCCCCTCCGGCGGTTCCCGCTGGGAATTCCCGGGATTTTCACGTCGCTTCCTAAAATTCCAGTGGGATCTGCTCCCTGTTCCCAAGCCATTCCAGCTGGGAATTCCTGCATTTCCGGGTGGGAATTCCCAGCGTTTCCACCCCAAACCCTTCCTCCCACACCCGATCCGGCATCGCCGCTCCCGATCTTTTTGGGGTTTTTTTCCGCCATTCCCAGGTTTCTGGGTGGGAATTCCTGCGTTTCTGGATGGGAATTCCCGGATTTCCGGGTGGGAATTCCCAGAGTTCCCATCCCAAACCTTTCCCAGGATCCTCTGTCTCTTCCCAAGCCATTCCAGCTGGGAATTCCTGCATTTCCAGGTGGGAATTCCCAGAGTTTCCATCCCAAACCCTTCCTCCCACACCCGATCCGGCATCGCCGCTCCCGATCTTTTTGGGTTTTTTTTTTCCGCCATTCCTGCATTTCTGGGTGGGAATTCCAGAGTTTCCACCCCAAACCCTTCTCAGGATCCTCTCCCTCTTCCCAAGCCATTCCAGCTGGGAATTCCTGCATTTCTGGGTTGGAATTCCCAGAGTTTCCATCCCAAACCCTTCCTCCCACACCCGATCCGGCATTGCCGCTCCCGATCTTTTTGGGTTTTTTTTTTCCGCCATTCCCAGGTTTCAGGGTGGAATTCCCAGAGTTTCCATCCCAAACCGTTCCCGGGATCTCTCCCTCTTCCCAAGCTATTCCAGCTGGGAATTCCCGGGATTTTTGCGCCACTTCCCGGAATTCCCGTCGGATCCTCTCCTTCCCGAGCCATTCCAGCTCCATTCCTGGGATTTTTGCGCCGCTTCCCAGAATTCCAGCGGGAATTCCAGCGGGAGTTTCCATCCCAAACCCTTCTCAGGATCCTCTCTCTCTTCCCAAGCCATTCCAGCTGGGAATTCCTGCATTTCCGGGTGGGAATTCCCAGAGTTTCCACCCCAAACCCTTCCTCCCACACCCGATCCGGCATCGCCGCTCCCGATCTTTTTGGGGTTTTTTTTCTGCCATTCCCAGGTTTCTGGGTGGGAATTCCTGCGTTTCTGGGTGGGAATTCCCTGAGTTCCCATCCCAAACCATTCCCAGGATCCTCTCCCTCTTCCCAAGCCATTCCAGCTGGGAATTCCTGCATTTCCGGGTGGGAATTCCCAGAGTTTCCACCCCAAACCCTTCCTCCCACACCCGATCCGCCATCACCGCTCCCGATCTTTATGGGATTTTTTTTCCCCCCTTCCCGCCGCGCTCTTCCCGAGGGTTTTTCCGGGCGGGAATTCCCAGCTTTTCCCGTTGCCCGCAGGCCGTGCCTGGGCTCGCAGCTGGACGAGCTGCTGTGCCCGCCCCACGACGGCCGAGGGCCGGCAGGACGAGAAGGCGCTGCTGGAGCAGCTGGTCAGCTTCCTGAGCCGGCAGGACGAGAGCGAGCTGGCCGAGCTGGACCGAGCGCTCGGCATCGACAAACTCGTCCAGGTGCCCGCAGGGAGCGGGAACGGGAACGGGAATGGGAATGGGGATGGGGATGGGAATGGGATGGGGATGGGGATGGGGATGGGGATGGGAATGGGGATGGGGATGGGAATGGGGATGGGGACGGGGATGGGAATGGGGATGGGAATGGGGATGGGGATGGGGGAATGGGGATGGGGATGGGAATGGGGATGGGGATGGGGGAATGGGGATGGGGATGGGAATGGGGATGGGGGAATGGGGATGGGAGTGGGAATGGGGGAATGGGGATGGGGATGGGGATGGGGATGGAATTGGGGATGGGATGGGGATGGGGATGGGGATGGGAATGGGAATGGGAACGGGAACGGGAACGGGGATGGGGATGGGGATGGGGATGGGAGCTGGGAATGGGAGTGGGAAAGGGATGGGAATGGGAATGGATGGGAATGGGAATGGAATGGGGGATGGGAATGGGGATGGGAATGGGATGAGAATGGGAATGGGGACAGGAATAGGAATGGGAATGGGGATGGGAGTGGGGATGGGGATGGGAGTGGGGATGGGATGGGGATGGGATGGGGATGGGGATGGGGGAATGGGAATGGGAATGGGAATGGGGATGGGGATGGGGATGGGGATGGGGAATGGGGAAAGGGATGGGAATGGGAAATGGGAATGGGGATGGGGATGGGATGGGGATGGGGATGGGAATGGGGATGGGAATGGGGATGGGATGGAATGGGAAATGGGAATGGGAATGGGAATGGGGGTGGGAATGGGGATGGAATGGGATGAGAATGGGAATGGGGACAGGAATAGGAATGGGAATGGGGATGGGAGTGGGGATGGGGATGGGAGTGGGAAAGGGATGGGGATGGGGGAATGGGGATGGGATGGGAATGGGGATGGGGGAATGGGGATGGGGATGGGGATGGGAGTGGGAAAGGGATGGGAATGGGAATGGGATGGGAATGGGAATGGGAATGGGGGTGGGAATGGGGATGGGAATGGGGATGGGAGTGGATAAGAATGGGAATGGGGACAGGAATGGGAATGGGAATGGGGATGGGAGTGGGAAAGGGATGGGAGTGGGAATTGGAATGGGGATGGGAATGGAGATGGGAATGGGGATGGGAATGGGGGAATGGGGTCTGGGAATGGGGAAATGCGGGACTGGGGGTCTGGGGATGGGGGATGGGGGGAAGGGGGGAATGGGGGAATGGGAATGGGGTCTGGGAATGGGGGAATGCAGGAATGGGGTCTGGGAATGGGATCTGGGAATGGGTCTGGCAATGATCCAGGCATGGGGGAATGAGGGAATGGGATCTGGGAATGGGGGAATGAGATGTGGGAATGGGGTCTGGGGATGAGGGAATGCGGGAATGGGGGAATGGGGATGGGGATGGGGATGGGGTCTGGGAATGGGGGAATGGGGGGAATGCAGGAATAGGAATGGGGTCTGGGGATGGGGGAATGGGGGAATAGGAATGGGGGAATGGGGGAATGGGGGAATGCAGGAATAGGAATGGGGTCTGGGGATGAGGGAATGGGGGGAATAGGAATGGGGGGAATGGGGACCGGGAATGGGGTCTGGGAATGGGGGAATGGGGTCTGGGAATGGGATGTGGGAATGGGGTCTGGCAATGATCCAGGAATGGAGTCTGGGAATGAGGGAATGCGGGAATGGGGTCCAGGAATGGGGTCCGGAAATGGGGTCCGGGAATGGGGTCCGGGGAATGGATCCTTGGAAGGGGATCCAGGAAGGGCCGGAATGGGGGAATGCGGGAATGGGGTCTGGGAATGGGATGTGGGAATGGGGTCTGGGAATGGGGTCCGGGAATGGGGTCTGGGAATGAGGGAATGCGGGAATGGGGTCCAGGAATGGGGTCCGGAAATGGGGTCCGGGAATGGGGGAATACGATCTGGGAATGGGATCTGGGGATGGGGGGATGCGGGAATGGGATCTGGGGATGGGGGAATGGGATCCGGGAATGGGGTCTGGGGATGGGGTCTGGGAATGGGATCTGGGAATGGGGGAATGGGGGAGGGATAAGGGGGGGAAAAAGGGGGGAAAATGGGAGGGGGATTGGGGAAGTGAGGGGGGAAATAATGGGAAGAAAATGGAGAAAAAATGGGAGAAAAGGGGGAAAAATGGGGAAATAATGGGAAGAAAACGGGGGAAAAAATTGGGAAAATAAGGGGGCAACGAAGGGGAAAATGGGGGGAAAAGGGGAGAAATGGGAAAAAAGAGGGGGAAAAATAGGGAAAAATGGGGGAAATCGGGAAAAGGGGGGAAAAGGGGGAAGGAAAGGAGGAAAAGGGGGAAAATGGGGGGAAAAGGGAAGGAAAGGGGAAAATAACGGGAAAATAAGGAGGGAAAATCAGGGATCCAAAGGGATTTTGGGATTGAGCTCCAAAGGGATTTTGGGATCCAAAGGGATCTTGGGATAAGAGTCCAAAGAGATTTTAGGATCAGACTCCAAAGGGATTTTGGGATCGGGCTCTGAAGGGATTTTGGGATCAGGCTCCAAAGGGATTTTGGGATCCAAAGGGATTTTGAGATAAGGGTCCGAAGAGATTTTAGGATCAGACTCCAAAGGGATTTTGGGATCGGGCTCCAAAGGGATTTTGGGATCCAAAGGGATTTTGAGATAAGGGTCCAAAGAGATTTTAGGATCAGATTCCAAAGGGATTTTGGGATTGGGCTCCAAAGGGATTTTTGGGCTCCAAAGAGATTTGGGAATTGGGCTCCGAATGGATTTTGGAACCCAAAGGGATTTTGGGATCCAAAGAGATTTTGGATCGGACTCTGAAGGGATTTTGGGATCAGGCTCCAAAGGGATTTTGGGCCTCAGAGGGATTTTGGGATCCAAAGAGATTCTGGGATCCAAAGAGGTTTTGGGTTCAGGCTCTGAAGGGATTTTGGGATGGGATTTCAAAGAGGTTTTGGGATCAAACTCCAAAGGGATTTTGGGATCCAAAGGGATTTTGGGATCAGGCTTTGAATGGATTTTGGGATCAGGCTCCAAAGGGACTTTGGGATCCAAAGAGATTCTGGGATCCAAAGAGATTTGGGATCAGGCTCTGAAGGGATTTTGGGCTCCAAAGAGATTTTGGGAATTGGGCTCCGAATGGATTTTGGAACCCAAAGGGATTTTGGGATCCAAAGAGGTTTTGGGATGAGGCTCCAAAGGGATTTTGGGATCCAAAGAAGTTTTGGGATCAGGCTCTGAAGGGATTTTGGGATTGGGCTCCAAAGAGATTTTGGGATGGGGCTCCAAATGGATTTTGGAACCCAAAGGGATTTTGGGATCAGGGTCTGAAGGGATTTTGGGATCAGGCTCCAAAGGGATTTTGGGCTTCAGAGGGATTTTGGGATCCAAAGGGATTTTGGGATCCAAGAGATTCTGGGATCGGACTCTGAAGGGATTTTGGGATGGGATTTCAAAGAGGTTTTGGGATCAAACTCCAAAGGGATTTTGGGATCCAAAGGGATTTTGGGATCAGGTTCTGAAGGGATTTTTGAGATCCAAAGAGATTTTGGGATCAAACTCCAAATGGATTTTGGGATGAGGCTCCAAAGGGGTTTTGGGATCAAACTCCGAATGGATTTCGGAACCCAAAGGGATTTGGGGATCCAAAGGGATTTTGGGATCCAGAGAGATTTTGGGATCAGGGTCTGAAGGGATTTTGGGATCAGACTCCAAAGGGACTTTGGGATCCGAAGAGATTTTGGGATCCAAAGAGGTTCTGGGATCAGGCTCTGAAGGGATTTTGGGATCCAAAGGGATTTTGGGATCAGGCTCCAAAGGGATTTTGGGATCCAAAGAGATTTTGGGATCCAAAGAGATTCTGGGATCCAAAGAGGTTTTGGGTTCAGGCTCTGAAGGGATTTTGGGATGGGATTTCAAAGAGGTTTTGGGATCAAACTCCAAAGGGATTTTGGGATCGGGCTCTGAAGGGATTTTGGGATTGGGCTCCAAAGGGATTTTGGGATTGGGATCCAAAGGGGTTTTGGAACTCAAATGGATTTTGGGATGAGGCTCCAAAGGGGTTTTGGGATCAAACTCCAAAGGGATTTTGGAACCCAAAGGGATTTTGGGATGGGGCTCTACAGGGATTTTGGGATGAGGCTCCAAAGGGATTTTGGGATCCAAAGAGATTCTGGGATCAGACTCTGAAGGGATTTTGGGATGGGATTTCAAAGAGGTTTTGGGATCAAAATCCAAAGGGATTTTGGGATCCAAAGGGATTTTGGGATCAGGCTTTGAAGGGATTTTTGGGATCAGGCTCTGAAGGGATTTTTGGGATCCAGAGAGATTTTGGGATCAGGGTCTGAAGGGATTTTGGGATCAGACTCCAAAGGGACTTTGGGATCCGAAGAGATTTTGGGATCCAAAGAGGTTCTGGGATCGGGCTCTGAAGGGATTTTGGGATCCAAAGGGATTTTGGGATCAGGCTCCAAAGGGACTTTGGGATCAGGCTCCAAAGGGATTTTGGGATTGGGATCCAAAGGGATTTTCGGATGAGGCTCTACAGGGATTTTGGGATGGGATTTCAAAGAGATTTTGGGATCAAACTCCAAAGGGATTTTGGGATGGGGCTCCAAAGGGATTTTGGGATCAAACTCCAAATGGATTTTGGAACCCAAAGGGATTTTGGGATTGGGCTCCAAAGAGATTTTGGGACTCGGGCTCCGCATGGATTTTGGAACCCAAATGGATTTTGGGATGAGGCTCCAAAGGGATTTTGGGATCCAAAGAGATTCTGGGATCGGACTCTGAAGGGATTTTGGGATGGGATTTCAAAGAGGTTTTGGGATCAAACTCCAAAGGGATTTTGGGATCCAAAGGGATTTTGGGATCAGGCTTTGAAGGGATTTTTGGGATCAGGCTCTGAAGGGATTTTTGGGATCCAGAGAGATTTTGGGATCAGGGTCTGAAGGGATTTTGGGATCAGACTCCAAAGGGACTTTGGGATCCGAAGAGATTTTGGGATCCAAAGAGGTTCTGGGATCGGGCTCTGAAGGGATTTTGGGATCCAAAGGGATTTTGGGATCAGGCTCCAAAGGGACTTTGGGATCAGGCTCCAAAGGGATTTTGGGATTGGGATCCAAAGGGATTTTCGGATGAGGCTCTACAGGGATTTTGGGATGGGATTTCAAAGAGATTTTGGGATCAAACTCCAAAGGGATTTTGGGATGGGGCTCCAAAGGGATTTTGGGATCAAACTCCAAATGGATTTTGGAACCCAAAGGGATTTTGGGATTGGGCTCCAAAGAGATTTTGGGACTCGGGCTCCGCATGGATTTTGGAACCCAAATGGATTTTGGGATGAGGCTCCAAAGGGATTTTGGGATCCAAAGAGATTCTGGGATCGGACTCTGAAGGGATTTTGGGATGGGATTTCAAAGAGGTTTTGGGATCAAACTCCAAAGGGATTTTTGGGATCCAAAGGGATTTTGGGATCAGGCTTTGAAGGGATTTTTGGGATCAGGCTCTGAAGGGATTTTTGGGATCCAGAGAGATTTTGGGATCAGGGTCTGAAGGGATTTTGGGATCAGACTCCAAAGGGACTTTGGGATCCGAAGAGATTTTGGGATCCAAAGAGGTTCTGGGATCGGGCTCTGAAGGGATTTTGGGATCCAAAGGGATTTTGGGATCAGGCTCCAAAGGGACTTTGGGATCAGGCTCCAAAGGGATTTTGGGATTGGGATCCAAAGGGATTTTCGGATGAGGCTCTACAGGGATTTTGGGATGGGATTTCAAAGAGATTTTGGGATCAAACTCCAAAGGGATTTTGGGATGGGGCTCCAAAGGGATTTTGGGATCAAACTCCAAATGGATTTTGGAACCCAAAGGGATTTTGGGATTGGGCTCCAAAGAGATTTTGGGACTCGGGCTCCGCATGGATTTTGGAACCCAAATGGATTTTGGGATGAGGCTCCAAAGGGATTTTGGGATCCAAAGAGATTCTGGGATCGGACTCTGAAGGGATTTTGGGATGGGATTTCAAAGAGGTTTTGGGATCAAACTCCAAAGGGATTTTGGGATCCAAAGGGATTTTGGGATCAGGCTTTGAAGGGATTTTGGGATCAGGCTCTGAAGGGATTTTTGAGATCCAAAGAGATTTTGGGATCAAACTCCAAATGGATTTTGGGATGAGGCTCCAAAGGGATTTTGGGATCAAACTCCGAATGGATTTCGGAACCCAAAGGGATTTGGGGATCCAAAGGGATTTTGGGATCCAGAGAGATTTTGGGATCAGGGTCTGAAGGGATTTTGGGATCAGACTCCAAAGGGACTTTGGGATCCGAAGAGATTTTGGGATCCAAAGAGGTTCTGGGATTGGGCTCTGAAGGGATTTTGGGATCCAAAGGGATTTTGGGATCCAAAGGGATTTTGGGATCAGGCTCCAAAGGGATTTTGGGCTTCAAAGGGATTTTGGGATCCAAAGAGATTCTGGGATCCAAAGAGGTTTTGGGTTCAGGCTCTGAAGGGATTTTGGGATGGGATTTCAAAGAGATTTTGGGATCAAACTCCAAAGGGATTTTGGGATCGGGCTCTGAAGGGATTTTGGGATTGGGCTCCAAAGAGATTTTGGGATGAGGCTCCAAAGGGATTTTGGGATCAAACTCCAAATGGATTTTGGAACCCAAAGGGATTTTGGGATCAGACTCCAAAGGGATTTTGGAACCCAAAGGGATTTTGGGATGAGGCTCCAAAATGATTTTGGGATCCAAAGAGATTTTGGGATGGGACTCTGAAGGGATTTTGGGATTGGCATCCAAAGGGATTTTGGGATCGGGCTCCAAAGGGATTTTGGGATGAGGCTCCAAAGGGATTTTTGGGATCCAAAGAGATTTTGGGATCGGGCTCCAAAGGGATTTTGGGATGAGGCTCCAAAGGGATTTTGGGACTCAGGCTCCGAATGGATTTTGGAACCCAAATGGATTTCGGGATGAGGCTCCAAAGGGATTTTGGGATCCAAAGAGATTCTGGGATCAGACTCTGAAGGGATTTTGGGATGGGATTTCAAAGAGGTTTTGGGATCAAACTCCAAATGGATTTTGGAACCCAAAGAGATTTTGGGATGGGGCTCCAAAGGGGTTTTGGGATCAAACTCCAAAGGGATTTTGGGATCGGGCTCTGAAGGGATTTTGGGATTGGGCTCCAAAGGGATTTTGGGATGGGGCTCTACAGGGATTTTGGGATCAAACTCCGAATGGATTTTGGAACCCAAATGGATTTCGGAACCCAAAGGGATTTTGGGATGGGGCTCCGAATGGATTTCGGAACCCAAAGGGATTTTGGGATGGGGCTCAGCAGCACCGCTGGGATCTCATTCCCACGCTCTTTCCCCCGGCAGGGCGGCGGCCTGGAAGCGCTGACGGAACGATTCCAACCCCACCAATCCACGCCGCCCCCGCTGCTCCTGGAGCAAAAACCGGGAATGTTCCCGCAGCCCTTCCCACCCTCCTCCTCCTCCTCTTCCTCCTCCTCCTCCTCCTCCTCCTCCTCCTCCTCCTCCTCCTCGGCCTCTCCCAGCGCCAACATTCCCGGCGCTTTCCCGGGAATGCTGCGGCAGAAGCCGTCCTTCGGCGCCGTCCCCGTGGCCGTCCCTCCGCCGCCTCCGCGCGCGGCGTTCCCGAATTCCATGGGAATCCCGCCCCGGCAGCCGCTGAGCCGCCCCCCGAGCGCTCCCAACCAGCTCCGGCTGCAGCTGCAGCAGCGGCTCCAGGGCCAGCAGCAGGTAATTCCCGACTTCCCGGCCCAAATTCCGCCCGGGAATTGCCGGGAGGGAATTTTCAGGGAATTCCGTGTGTCCCGATTCCAGCTGCTCCAGCAGAACCGCCAGGCTCTCCTGAGCCAGTTCGCCGCCAGCGCTCCGGTGGGAATCTCCATGAGGGCGGGAATGCAGCAGCAGCTGGCGCCGCAGGTAAAGCGGGATTTGGGATGGGATTCCGGCCGGGAAAATTTGGGATGGAGCGTCCCAGTATGGCCTGGCTGGATCTGTAACGGGAGGGAATTCCCGGGGTTTTTTTCCTGGATTTTTAGGGTGGATTTTCCATGATTTCCCATGGTTTTCCAGCTCTTTTCCTCCTTAACGGGAGAGAGTTCCTGGGGTTTTTTCCTGGTTTTTTGGGAGTGGTTTTTCCATGATTTTCTCCTTAACGGGAGGGAATTCCCAGCGTTTTTTCCTGGGTTTTTTTAGGTGGATTTTCCGTGATTTTCCAGCTCTTTTTGTTCCTTAATGGGAGGGAATTCCTGGTTTTTTTCCCTGGTTTTTTTGGGGTGGATTTTCCATGATTTTCCAGCTCTTTTTCTTCCTTAACGGGAGGGAATTCCCGGCGTTTTTTCCTGTTTTTTTTAGGGTGTTTTTTCCATGATTTTCTAGCTCTTTTTCTTCCTTAACAGGAGAGAATTCCCGGGATTTTTCCTGGGGTTTTTTTGGGGTGATTTTTCCATGATTTTCCAGCTCTTTTTCTTCCTTAACGGGAGGGAATTCCCGGGGTTTTTTCCTGGCTTTTTTAGGGTGGATTTTCCATGATTTTCCAGCTCTTTTTGTTCCTTAATGGGAAGGAATTCCCAGGGTTTTTTTCCTGTCTTTTTGGGATGGGTTTTCCATGGTTTTCCAGCTCTTCTTCCTCCTTAATGGGAGAGAATTCCTGGAGTTTTTTCCCGTTTTTTTGGGGTGATTTTTCCATGATTTTCCAGCTCTGCTTCTTCCTTAATGGGAGGGAATTCCTCGGATTTTTTCTGGGTTTTTTGGGGTGGTTTTTCCATGATTTTCCTCCTCATTAAAGGGAGGATTCGGGATGAGATTCCACCCGGGAAAATTTGGGATGGAGCCTCCCAGCACGGCCTGGCTGGATGCGGAACAGGAGAGAATTCCTGGGGTTTTTTCCGGGATTTTTGGGGTGGATTTTCCATGATTTTCCAGCTCTTCTTCCTCCTTAACGGGAGGGAATTCCCGGCGTTTTTTCCTGGTTTTTTTGGGGTGGTTTTTCGATGATTTTCCCGCTCTTTTTCCTCCTTAACGGGAGGGAATTCCCAGGTTTTTTTCCTGGTTTTTTTGGGGTGGATTTTCCATGATTTTCCAGCTCTTTTTGTTCGTTAACAGGAGGAATTCCTGGTTTTTTTCCTGGTTTTTTTAGGGTGGTTTTTCCATGATTTTCCTCCTTATTAAAGCGGGATTTGGGATGGGATTCCGGCCCGGAAAATTTGGGATGGAGCGTCCCAGCACGGCCTGGCTGGATCCTTAATGGGAGGGAATTCCTGGGGCTTTTTCCTGGATTTTTAGGGTGTTTTTTCCATGATTTTCCATGATTTTCCAGCTCCGCTTCTTCCTTAATGAGGGAGAATTCCAGGGTTTTTTCCTATTTTTTTGGGGTAGATTTTCCATGATTTTCCAGCTCTTTTCCCTCCTTAATGGGAGGGAATTCCCGGGATTTTTTCCTGGGTTTTTTGGGGTGATTTTTCCATGATTTTCCAGCTCCGCTTCTTCCTTAACAGGAGAGAATTCCTGGGATTTTTTCCTGGTTTTCTGGGGTGGTTTTTCCATGATTTTCCAGCTCCTCCTGCTTAAGGCACAAATCCTTTGTTATTTTTTTAGGGAATGTTCAGGAATTTATTTGGGAAAATCATTCGGAAATTGAAATCCTTCCAACACCAGAATTTAGGGAATTTTCTCCACAATCCCACAAATTCCCGGCTCCTTTTGAATGGGAATGTTCAGGGATTGATTTGGGAAAAATCTTCAGGAATTAGAAATCCTTCAAATCCCAGAATTTCAGGAATTTTCTCCACCATCCCAGAAAATTCCCGGCTCCTCAAGTTCATCCCTGGCTCCTAAAAAAAAAAAAAAAGGGGAATGAATTTTCCACTGGGAATGAGGAGAAGTGGGAATTCCAAAGGAATTCCGGGGATTTTATTCCACATCTGGGAGAGGCCTCGGCCTTTTTGGGGCTTTTCCCAACATTTTGGAGCAGGAGGGGCGGAATTCCGGGAATTTGGGATCATCCCGGGGAGGGAACAGGGGGATCCCACAGGGAACAGAGCTGGAAAAACTCCTGGGATGGGATTTTATTCCGAGAATTTTGGAGCAGGAGGAGCTGAATTCCGGGAATTTGGGATCATCCCGGGGCGGGCACCAAGTGATCCTATGGAAAAAAAAGTGGAAAAACCCCTGGGATGGGATTTTATTCCAAGAAAGAGCGGAATTCTGGGATCCTGAGCTCGGGATCATCCCGGGGAGGGAACAGGGGGATCCCACAGAGAACAGAGCTGGAAAAACTCCTGGGATGGGATTTTATTCCAACATTTTGGAGCAGGAGGAGCGGAATTCCGGGAATTTGAGCTCGGGATCATCCCAGGGAGGAGACGAGGGGATTCCATGGAGAAAAAGGGGTGGAAAATCCAGGGATGGGATTTTGTTCCCAAAATTTCCGAGCAGGAGGAGCTGAATTCCGGGAATTTGGGATCATCCCGGGGAGGGAACAGGGGGATCCCACAGAGAACAGAGCTGGAAAAACTCCTGGGATGGGATTTTATTCCCAAAATTCTGGAGCAGGAGGAGCTGAATTCCGGGGTTTGGGATCATCCCGGGGAGGGAACAGGGGGATCCCATGGAGGAGAGAGCTGGAAAAACTCCTGGGATGGGATTTTATTCCAAGAAAGAGCGGAATTCCGGGAATTTGAGCTCGGGATCATCCCAGGGAGGAGACGAGGGGATTCCATGGAGAAAAAGGGGTGGAAAAACTCCTGGGATGGGATTTTGTTCCCAAAATTTCCGAGCAGGAGGAGCTGAATTCCGGGAATTTGAGCTCGGGATCATCCCAGGGAGGAGACGAGGGGATTCCATGGAGAAAAAGGGGTGGAAAAACTCCTGGGATGGGATTTTATTCCGAGAATTTTGGAGCAGGAGGAGCTGAATTCTGGGATTTAGGATCATCCCGGGGAAGGCACCAAGTGATCCTATGGAAAAAAGAAGTGGGAAAGCTCCTGGGATGGGATTTATTCCCAAAATTTCCGAGCAGGAGGAGCTGAATTCTGGGATTTGGGATCATCCCGGGGAGGGAACAGGGGGATCCTGTGGAGCAGAGAGCTGGAAAAACTCCTGGGATGGGATTTTATTCCGAGAATTTTGGAGCAGGAGGAGCTGAATTCCGGGAATTTTAGTTCGGGATCGTGCCAGGGAGGGAACAGGGGGATCCCGTGGAGGAGAGAGCTGGAAAAACTCCTGGGATGGGATTTTGTTCCCAAAATTTTGGAGCAGGAGGAGCTGAATTCCGGGAATTTGAGCTCGGGATCGTCCCAGGGATGGCACCAAGGGATCCCGTGGGAAAACAAAGTGGGAAAACTCCTGGGATGGGATTTTATTCCAAGAAAGAGCGGAATTCCGGGATTTTGAGCTCGGGATCGTCCCGGGGAGGGAACAGGGGGATCCCACAGAGAACAGAGCTGGAAAAACTCCTGGGATGGGATTTTATTCCCAAAATTCTGGACCAGGAGGAGCTGAATTCCGGGATTTGGGATCATCCCGGGGAGGGAACAGGGGGATCCCATGGAGGAGAGAGCTGGAAAAACTCCTGGGATGGGATTTTATTCCAATCTCTTGGAGCAGGAGGAGCAGAATTCTGGGAATTTGAGCTCGGGATCATCCCAGGGAGGAGACGAGGGGATTCCATGGAGAAAAAGGGGTGGAAAAACTCCTGGGATGGGATTTTGTTCCCAAAATTTCCGAGCAGGAGGAGCTGAATTCCGGGATTTAGGATCATCCCGGGGAGGGCACCAAGTGATCCTATGGAAAAAAGAAGTGGGAAAGCTCCTGGGATGGGATTTATTCCCAAAATTTCCGAGCAGGAGGAGCTGAATTCTGGGATTTGGGATCATCCCGGGGAGGGAACAGGGGGATCCCATGGAGGAGAGAGCAGGAAAAACTCCTGGGATGGGATTTTATTCCGAGAATTTTGGAGCAGGAGGAGCTGAATTCCGGGAATTTTAGTTCGGGATCGTCCCGGGGAGGGAACAGGGGGATCCCGTGGAGGAGAGACCTGGAAAAACTCCTGGGATGGGATTTTGTTCCCAAAATTTTGGAGCAGGAGGAGCTGAATTCCGGGAATTTGAGCTCGGGATCGTCCCAGGGATGGCACCAAGGGATCCCGTGGGAAAAAAAAGTGGAAAAACCCCTGGGATGGGATTTTATTCCAAGAAAGAGCGGAATTCCGGGATTTTGAGCTCGGGATCGTCCCGGGGAGGGAACAGGGGGATCCCACAGAGAACAGAGCTGGAAAAACTCCTGGGATGGGATTTTATTCCCAAAATTCTGGACCAGGAGGAGCTGAATTCCGGGATTTGGGATCATCCCGGGGAGGGAACAGGGGGATCCCATGGAGGAGAGAGCTGGAAAAACTCCTGGGATGGGATTTTATTCCAATCTCTTGGAGCAGGAGGAGCAGAATTCTGGGAATTTGAGCTCGGGATCATCCCAGGGAGGAGACGAGGGGATTCCATGGAGAAAAAGGGGTGGAAAAACTCCTGGGATGGGATTTTGTTCCCAAAATTTCCGAGCAGGAGGAGCTGAATTCCGGGATTTAGGATCATCCCGGGGAGGGCACCAAGTGATCCTATGGAAAAAAGAAGTGGGAAAGCTCCTGGGATGGGATTTATTCCCAAAATTTCCGAGCAGGAGGAGCTGAATTCTGGGATTTGGGATCATCCCGGGGAGGGAACAGGGGGATCCCATGGAGGAGAGAGCAGGAAAAACTCCTGGGATGGGATTTTATTCCGAGAATTTTGGAGCAGGAGGAGCTGAATTCCGGGAATTTTAGTTCGGGATCGTCCCGGGGAGGGAACAGGGGGATCCCGTGGAGGAGAGACCTGGAAAAACTCCTGGGATGGGATTTTGTTCCCAAAATTTTGGAGCAGGAGGAGCTGAATTCCGGGAATTTGAGTTCGGGATCGTCCCAGGGATGGCACCAAGGGATCCCGTGGGAAAAAAAAGTGGAAAAACCCCTGGGATGGGATTTTATTCCAAGAAAGAGCGGAATTCCGGGATTTTGAGCTCGGGATCGTCCCGGGGAGGGAACAGGGGGATCCCACAGAGAACAGAGCTGGAAAAACTCCTGGGATGGGATTTTATTCCCAACGTTTTGGAGCAGGAGGAGCGGAATTCCGGGAATTTGAGCTCGGGATCATCCCAGGGAGGAGACGAGGGGATTCCATGGAGAAAAAGGGGTGGAAAAACTCCAGGGATGGGATTTTGTTCCCAAAATTTCCGAGCAGGAGGAGCTGAATTCCGGGAATTTGGGATCATCCCGGGGAGGGAACAGGGGGATCCCACAGAGAACAGAGCTGGAAAAACTCCTGGGATGGGATTTTATTCCGAGAATTTTGGAGCAGGAGGAGCTGAATTCCGGGAATTTGAGCTCGGGATCGTCCCAGGGATGGCACCAAGGGATCCCGTGGGAAAACAAAGTGGGAAAACTCCTGGGATGGGATTTTATTCCAAGAAAGAGCGGAATTCCGGGATTTTGAGCTCGGGATCGTCCCGGGGAGGGAACAGGGGGATCCCACAGAGAACAGAGCTGGAAAAACTCCTGGGATGGGATTTTATTCCCAAAATTCTGGAGCAGGAGGAGCTGAATTCCGGGATTTGGGATCATCCCAGGGAGGGAACAGGGGGATCCCACAGAGAACAGAGCTGGAAAAACTCCTGGGATGGGATTTTATTCCCAAAATTCTGGAGCAGGAGGAGCTGAATTCCGGGGTTTGGGATCATCCCAGGGAGGGAACAGGGGGATCCCACAGAGAACAGAGCTGGAAAAACTCCTGGGATGGGATTTTATTCCAATGTCTTGGAGCAGGAGGAGCAGAATTCTGGGAATTTGAGCTCGGGATCATCCCAGGGAGGAGACGAGGGGATTCCATGGAGAAAAAGGGGTGGAAAAACCCCTGGGATGGGATTTTATTCCCAAAATTTCCGAGCAGGAGGAGCTGAATTCCGGGATTTAGGATCATCCCGGGGAAGGCACCAAGTGATCCTATGGAAAAAAGAAGTGGGAAAGCTCCTGGGATGGGATTTATTCCCAAAATTTCCGAGCAGGAGGAGCTGAATTCTGGGATTTGGGATCATCCCGGGGAGGGAACAGGGGGATCCCATGGAGGAGAGAGCAGGAAAAACTCCTGGGATGGGATTTTATTCCGAGAATTTTGGAGCAGGAGGAGCTGAATTCCGGGAATTTTAGTTCGGGATCGTCCCGGGGAGGGAACAGGGGGATCCCGTGGAGGAGAGACCTGGAAAAACTCCTGGGATGGGATTTTGTTCCCAAAATTTTGGAGCAGGAGGAGCTGAATTCCGGGAATTTGAGCTCAGGATCGTCCCAGGGATGGCACCAAGGGATCCCGTGGGAAAACAAAGTGGGAAAACTCCTGGGATGGGATTTTATTCCAAGAAAGAGCGGAATTCCGGGATTTTGAGCTCGGGATCGTCCCGGGGAGGGAACAGGGGGATCCCACAGAGAACAGAGCTGGAAAAACTCCTGGGATGGGATTTTATTCCCAACGTTTTGGAGCAGGAGGAGCGGAATTCCAGGAATTTGGGATCATCCTGGGAAGGGCACCAAGTGATCTTATGGAAAAAAGAAGTGGGAAAGCTCCTGGGATGGGATTTATTCCCAACATTTCTGAGCAGGAGGAGCTGAATTCTGGGATTTGGGATCATCCCGGGGAGGGAACAGGGGGATCCTGTGGAGGAGAGAGCTGGAAAAACTCCTGGGATGGGATTTTATTCCGAGAATTTTGGAGCAGGAGGAGCTGAATTCCGGGAATTTGAGTTCGGGATCGTCCCGGGGAGGGAACAGGAAAAAAGATGTGGAAAAACTCCTGGGATGGGATTTAATTCCCAAAATTTTTGAGCAGGAGGAGCAGAATTCCGGGAATTTGAGCTCGGGATCATCCCAGGGAGGAGACGATGGGGGGATTCCATGGAGAAAAAGGGTGGAAAAACTCCTGGGATGGGATTTTTGTTCCCAACATTTTGGAGCAGGAGGAGCGGAATTCCGGGAATTTGGGATCATCCCGGGGAGGGAACAGGGGGATCCCATGGAGCAGAGAGCTGGAAAAACTCCTGGGATGGGATTCTATTCCCAACATTTTGGAGCAGGAGGAGCGGAATTCCGGGAATTCGGGATCACCCCGGGGAGGGAACAGGGGGATCCCACAGAGAACAGAGCTGGAAAAACTCCTGGGATGGGATTTTATTCCAAGAAAGAGCGGAATTCCGGGAATTTGAGCTCGGGATCATCCCAGGGAGGGAACAGGAAAAAAGATGTGGAAAAACTCCTGGGATGGGATTTTATTCCAAGAAAGAGCGGAATTCTGGGAATTTGAGCTCGGGATCATCCCAGGGAGGAGACGAGGGGGATCCCACAGAGAACAGAGCTGGAAAAACTCCTGGGATGGGATTTTATTCCCAAGTCTTGGAGCAGGAGGAGCAGAATTCTGGGAATTTGAGCTCGGGATCATCCCAGGGAGGAGACGAGGGGATTCCATGGAGAAAAAGGGGTGGAAAAACTCCTGAGATGGGATTTTGTTCCCAAAATTTCCGAGCAGGAGGAGCTGAATTCCGGGAATTTGGGATCATCCCGGGGAGGGCACCAAGTGATCCTATGGAAAAAAGAAGTGGGAAAGCTCCTGGGATGGGATTTATTCCCAAAATTTCCGAGCAGGAGGAGCTGAATTCTGGGATTTGGGATCATCCCGGGGAGGGAACAGGGGGATCCCATGGAGGAGAGAGCAGGAAAAACTCCTGGGATGGGATTTTATTCCGAGAATTTTGGAGCAGGAGGAGCTGAATTCCGGGAATTTTAGTTCGGGATCGTCCCGGGGAGGGAACAGGGGGATCCCGTGGAGGAGAGACCTGGAAAAACTCCTGGGATGGGATTTTGTTCCCAAAATTTTGGAGCAGGAGGAGCTGAATTCCGGGAATTTGAGCTCGGGATCGTCCCAGGGATGGCACCAAGGGATTCCGTGGGAAAAAAAAGTGGAAAAACCCCTGGGATGGGATTTTATTCCAAGAAAGAGCGGAATTCCGGGATTTTGAGCTCGGGATCGTCCCGGGGAGGGAACAGGGGGATCCCACAGAGAACAGAGCTGGAAAAACTCCTGGGATGGGATTTTATTCCAACATTTTGGAGCAGGAGGAGCGGAATTCCGGGAATTTGAGCTCGGGATCATCCCAGGGAGGAGACGAGGGGATTCCATGGAGAAAAAGGGGTGGAAAAACTCCAGGGATGGGATTTTGTTCCCAAAATTTCCGAGCAGGAGGAGCTGAATTCCGGGAATTTGGGATCATCCCGGGGAGGGAACAGGGGGATCCCACAGAGAACAGAGCTGGAAAAACTCCTGGGATGGGATTTTATTCCCAAAATTCTGGAGCAGGAGGAGCTGAATTCCGGGATTTGGGATCATCCCAGGGAGGGAACAGGGGGATCCCACAGAGAACAGAGCTGGAAAAACTCCTGGGATGGGATTTTATTCCGAGAATTTTGGAGCAGGAGGAGCTGAATTCCGGGAATTTGAGCTCGGGATCGTCCCAGGGATGGCACCAAGGGATCCCGTGGGAAAACAAAGTGGGAAAACTCCTGGGATGGGATTTTATTCCAAGAAAGAGCGGAATTCCGGGATTTTGAGCTCGGGATCGTCCCGGGGAGGGAACAGGGGGATCCCACAGAGAACAGAGCTGGAAAAACTCCTGGGATGGGATTTTATTCCCAACGTTTTGGAGCAGGAGGAGCGGAATTCCAGGAATTTGGGATCATCCTGGGAAGGGCACCAAGTGATCTTATGGAAAAAAGAAGTGGGAAGGCTCCTGGGATGGGATTTATTCCCAACATTTCTGAGCAGGAGGAGCTGAATTCTGGGATTTGGGATCATCCCGGGGAGGGAACAGGGGGATCCTGTGGAGGAGAGAGCTGGAAAAACTCCTGGGATGGGATTTTATTCCGAGAATTTTGGAGCAGGAGGAGCTGAATTCCGGGAATTTGAGTTCGGGATCGTCCCGGGGAGGGAACAGGAAAAAAGATGTGGAAAAACTCCTGGGATGGGATTTAATTCCCAAAATTTTTGAGCAGGAGGAGCAGAATTCCCGGAATTTGAGCTCGGGATCATCCCAGGGAGGAGACGATGGGGGGATTCCATGGAGAAAAAGGGTGGAAAAACTCCTGGGATGGGATTTTTGTTCCCAACATTTTGGAGCAGGAGGAGCGGAATTCCGGGAATTCGGGATCATCCCGGGGAGGGAACAGGGGGATCCCATGGAGCAGAGAGCTGGAAAAACTCCTGGGATGGGATTTTATTCCCAACATTTTGGAGCAGGAGGAGCGGAATTCCGGGAATTCGGGATCACCCCGGGGAGGGAACAGGGGGATCCCACAGAGAACAGAGCTGGAAAAACTCCTGGGATGGGATTTTATTCCAAGAAAGAGCGGAATTCCGGGAATTTGAGCTCGGGATCATCCCAGGGAGGGAACAGGGGGATCCCACAGAGAACAGAGCTGGAAAAACTCCTGGGATGGGATTTTATTCCCAAGTCTTGGAGCAGGAGGAGCAGAATTCTGGGAATTTGAGCTCGGGATCATCCCAGGGAGGAGACGAGGGGATTCCATGGAGAAAAAGGGGTGGAAAAACTCCTGGGATGGGATTTTGTTCCCAAAATTTCCGAGCAGGAGGAGCTGAATTCCGGGAATTTGGGATCATCCCGGGGAGGGCACCAAGTGATCCTATGGAAAAAGAAGTGGGAAAGCTCCTGGGATGGGATTTCATCCCAAAATTTTTGAGCAGGAGGAGCTGAATTCTGGGATTTGGGATCATCCTGGGGAGGGAACAGGGGGATCCTGTGGAGGAGAGAGCTGGAAAAACTCCTGGGATGGGATTTTATTCCGAGAATTTTGGAGCAGGAGGAGCTGAATTCCGGGAATTTGAGTTCGGGATCGTCCCGGGGATGGCACCAAGGGATCCCGTGGGAAAACAAAGTGGGAAAACTCCTGGGATGGGATTTTATTCCAAGAAAGAGCGGAATTCCGGGATTTTGAGCTCGGGATCGTCCCGGGGAGGGAACAGGGGGATCCCACAGAGAACAGAGCTGGAAAAACTCCTGGGATGGGATTTTATTCCCAACGTTTTGGAGCAGGAGGAGCGGAATTCCAGGAATTTGGGATCATCCTGGGAAGGGCACCAAGTGATCTTATGGAAAAAAGAAGTGGGAAAGCTCCTGGGATGGGATTTATTCCCAACATTTCTGAGCAGGAGGAGCTGAATTCTGGGATTTGGGATCATCCCGGGGAGGGAACAGGGGGATCCTGTGGAGGAGAGAGCTGGAAAAACTCCTGGGATGGGATTTTATTCCGAGAATTTTGGAGCAGGAGGAGCTGAATTCCGGGAATTTGAGTTCGGGATCGTCCCGGGGAGGGAACAGGAAAAAAGATGTGGAAAAACTCCTGGGATGGGATTTAATTCCCAAAATTTTTGAGCAGGAGGAGCAGAATTCCGGGAATTTGAGCTCGGGATCATCCCAGGGAGGAGACGATGGGGGGATTCCATGGAGAAAAAGGGTGGAAAAACTCCTGGGATGGGATTTTTGTTCCCAACATTTTGGAGCAGGAGGAGCGGAATTCCGGGAATTTGGGATCATCCCGGGGAGGGAACAGGGGGATCCCATGGAGCAGAGAGCTGGAAAAACTCCTGGGATGGGATTTTATTCCCAACATTTTGGAGCAGGAGGAGCGGAATTCCGGGAATTCGGGATCACCCCGGGGAGGGAACAGGGGGATCCCACAGAGAACAGAGCTGGAAAAACTCCTGGGATGGGATTTTATTCCAAGAAAGAGCGGAATTCTGGGAATTTGAGCTCGGGATCATCCCAGGGAGGGAACAGGGGGATCCCACAGAGAACAGAGCTGGAAAAACTCCTGGGATGGGATTTTATTCCCAAGTCTTGGAGCAGGAGGAGCAGAATTCTGGGAATTTGAGCTCGGGATCATCCCAGGGAGGAGACGAGGGGATTCCATGGAGAAAAAGGGGTGGAAAAACTCCTGGGATGGGATTTTATTCCCAAAATTTCCGAGCAGGAGGAGCTGAATTCCAGGAATTTGGGATCATCCCGGGGAGGGCACCAAGTGATCCTATGGAAAAAGAAGTGGGAAAGCTCCTGGGATGGGATTTCATCCCAAAATTTTTGAGCAGGAGGAGCTGAATTCTGGGATTTGGGATCGTCCCGGGGAGGGAACAGGGGGATCCTGTGGAGCAGAGAGCTGGAAAAACTCCTGGGATGGGATTTTATTCCAAGAAAGAGCAGAATTCCGGGAATTTGAGCTCGGCATCACCCCACCACAGACCCCCCTCGGGAAACCCGAGCTTCTCAAAGCCCCAAACTCCCAAACTCCCCCCCCATAAATCCCCAACTCCCCACCCGCTCCTCCACCCATCCCGACAATTCCCACCTCCCATCCTGGCCAGGGGGGATGATGGGCAGGGGGCTCCTCGGGAAGGAGCCCCGGGATAATCCGGGAATTCTCGGCGTCCGCAGCCCCCCCTGAACGCGCAGATGTTGGCGCAGCGGCAGCGGGAGCTCTACAGCCAGCAGCACCGGCAGCGGCAGCTGATGCAGCAGCGCGCGCTCCTCATGCGCCAGCAGAATTTCGGGAATAACCTCCCGCCCTCCGGAGCCGCCGCGCTCCCGGTGCCCCTGGGAGCCGCCCCTCGCTTGCCCCAAGGCCAGCAATTCCCGTATCCCCCCGGTTACGGTACGAACGGAGGGAATTCCGCCGGCTCCGGCGGCCCTTTCGCCAACGCCGAGGCGGCGCTGGGCAACCGCGGATCCCTTGGGAATCGCGGGATGATGGGAGCGCAGTTCGGAGCCGGGATCAACGCGCAGATGCAGCAGAACATCTTCCAGTATTCGGGATCGGGTACGGCGGGAGAGCGGCTGGGAGTTGGGATGGGTTGGGGAGGGAGATTGCCGGGGATTGGGAGAGGGGAGGGAAGGGAAAAGTGGGAATGGCGGGATGGAAGAGGAGCTTGGGGTGGGATGTTGGGAAGGAATTCGCGGCTGGGCTGGAATTCCCAGGGAATGCCCGGATCCCTGGCAGTGCCCAAGGAAAGGCTGGAGCAGCCTGGGATCATCGGGGCAGGTGCCGGCCTTGGAATGGGATGGGATTGAAGCTGCGTGGATCCCAGCCAAAGCATTCCGGGATTGTGGGATGCAGGAGGCTCCGAATCCATGGCCAGGGCTTTTTCTGGAAGTCGGGGATGGGAAAGGGAAGGGAGAGCCTTCCTGGAGTGCCGAGATTCCCAGGGAAGGGCCTGGAGGCCGGAATTCCTTCCCGCAGAGGAGTCGGGCTGGGGCTGGATCCAATGGCAGGCTGGGAGAGGCGGGAATGGAGGGATTTCCCTGGGAAAGGGGAGCTCGGGCTGGGATCTTGGGAAGGAATTCGCGGCTGCGCTGGAATTCCCAGGGAATGCCCGGATCCCTGGCAGTGTCCAGGGAAAGGCTGGAGCAGCCTGGGATTGTGGGATCGTGTCGGAGATGGAATGGGATGGGATTGAAGCTCTGTGGATCCCACCCAAAGCATTCCGGGATTCTGGGATTCCATGGAGCTGCTGGGATGGCTCCAGGCTGGAGATCCCAGCGCACAAATCCCGTGGGATGCAGCTCCAAGGGATTCAAGGATCCCGGGAATCCTCGGAGCCGCTTCCCGAGCCTGAAGGGGCTCCAGGAGAGCTGGGATTTGGGAAAGGGCTGGAGGGGCAGGAGGCAGGGAATGGCTTCCCAGTGGGAAAGGGGAGCTTGGGCTGGGATCTTGGGAAGGAATTCGCGGCTGGGCTGGAATTCCCAGAGAATCCCTGGATCCCTGGGAGCATCCATGGAAAATTTGGAGCAGCCTGGCATGGAGGAAGTGCCGGGATTGGACCGGGATGAGCTTGGAGCTCCTTCCCACCCAACTCAAAAGCTCCAAATCCCCGGCTGAAATTCCTGGATCGCTTGGGGGGGGAAAAACCGGGAATTTGGGCCGTCCCGGGGGAAGGCGGCCGGCTGTAATTCCATGGATTTTTCCCAGGAATGGCGCAGCAGAGCGATCCCGCCTTCGCTCCGGCGCTCAGCCCCAGCAGCCCCCTGATGTCCCCGCAGCTGCCGCCGGCTCCGAGCCCGATGCTGCCTCCGGCGCCGCCGGCACCGGGATACCAATCCCCGGAGATGAAATCCTGGCAGCAGGGAGCCATGGGGAATAATGGGTACGGAATCGGCCCCAGGAATCGCCGTCGGGATCAGCCGCACCCTTCGGAATCACCTCCTGCCCACGGATCCTCGGGGAGCTGGGAATGGGGAATGGGATGGGGAATGGGGCGGCAGCTTCCCAGTGGGAAAGGGGAGCTTGGGCTGGGATCTTGGGAAGGAATTCCCGGCTGGGCTGGAATTCCCAGGGAATGCCCGGATCCCTGGGAGTGTCCAAGGAAAGGCTGGAGCAGCCTGGGATCATCGGGGGAGGTGCCGGCCTTGGAATGGGATGGGATTGAAGCTGCGTGGATCCCAGCCAAAGCATTCCGGGATTGTGGGATGCAGGAGGCTCCGAATCCATGGCCAGGGGTTTTTCTGGAAGTCGGGGATGGGAAAGGGAAGGGAGAGCCTTCCTGGAGTGCCGAGATTCCCAGGGAAGGGCCTGGAGGCCGGAATTCCTTCCCGCAGAGGAGTCGGGCTGGGGCTGGATCCAATGGCAGGCTGGGAGAGGCGGGAATGGAGGGATTTCCCTGGGAAAGGGGAGCTTGGGAAGGGATGTTGGGAAGGAATTCCCGGCTGCGCTGGAATTCCCAGGGAATCCCTGGCAGTGCCCCTGGATCCCTGGGAGTGTCCAAGGAAAGGCTGGATCCCTGACCCAGGCTTGGGATCCACAGGGATCAGGAGATATCCCGGGATAAGGAGCCCAGGGATGTCCTCAGCAGGGAGGGAGGGCGGAATTCCCAAGGTCTCCACACGGATTTGGGAGAAATGAGAGCTCCCAGAGAACCGGGAATGTCGGCACAGGACCGGGAATTTCGACAATTCCAGAGGGGGAAGGGTTAAGGAATTGGCGCAGGGATTGCTGGAGCAGCCAGACAGTGGGAACAGCAGGGAGAAATCCAGGATATCCAAGGAAAAACAGGGAGGTGGAGAGCCACAAACCCGGCACGGATGGAATTCCGGCCGTGGGAAACGGCGGGAATGTCGCAGTGCCCAGAGGGGCTCCAGGAGAGCTGGGGAGGGATTTGGGAAAACCGGGAAAGGGGAGCTCGGGGCGGGATCCCGGCCTCGGCTCCGGTATCGGAATTCCAAAGGATTCAGATGAGGGATGAGGAAGAGCTGGAGATCTTCAGGCTTAATTAGGGAATGTGGGATAATTAGAGGCAAGCCCGGAATTCCGAGGTGACCACGTGACTTTTCTGGGATGTTCCCAGCTCTGATTTCTGGGAAGAAATGGGAAAAGTGCCCGGATTCCATCCAGGAGTGAAGGTTGGGATTCTGGGATTAGGGAAAAATCCCAAAGGATTGGCTGGGAATTCCTCCTTTGGCGGCTTGGGTGGAACAGCACGGAATCGGGAATGGGATCGGGAATGGGATCGGGAATGGGGCCATGGATCCCTGGGGAGCTGGGAATAGGGAATGGGATCAGGAATGGGATCGGGAACACCCAGGATGGGTGGGATGGAGTTGGTGATCCCGGAGCTGGGACGGTTCCATCCCATGGGAAAGGCTGGAGCAGGAATGGGAACGGCCGGGATTGGGACTGGAAGGAGCAGCAGGGATGGAAATGAGGAAAGAATTCCCAGGGAAGCTGCGGCTGCTCCCGGATCCCTGGGAGTGTCCAAGGAAAGGCTGGAGCAGCCTGGGATCATCGGGGGAGGTGCCGGCCTTGGAATGGGATGGGATTGAAGCTGCGTGGATCCCAGCCAAAGCATTCCGGGATTGTGGGATGCAGGAGGCTCCGAATCCATGGCCAGGGGTTTTTCTGGAAGTCGGGGATGGGAAAGGGAAGGGAGAGCCTTCCTGGAGTGCCGAGATTCCCAGGGAAGGGCCTGGAGGCCGGAATTCCTTCCCGCAGAGGAGTCGGGCTGGGGCTGGATCCAATGGCAGGCTGGGAGAGGCGGGAATGGAGGGATTTCCCTGGGAAAGGGGAGCTCGGGCTGGGATCTTGGGAAGGAATTCCCGGCTGCGCTGGAATTCCCAGGGAATCCCTGGCAGTGTCCAGGGAAAGCCTGCAGCACCCCTGGGATCATCCTGGATGATGCCAACATCGGAAGGTGCTGGAATTTCACCTCCTTGCCACGGCACCATTTTGGCATTTGGGAATTGTGTGACCTCCCCCCTGCTCCTCAGCCATTCCCGACATCCCGCTGAGGCCATTCCCTGTTTTCCAGCGTGTTCAGCCAGGCGGGAGCGGCTCCGGCGGCGCCGGCTCCGCAGGGAATGTACAACAACATGAGCATCACCGTGTCCATGGCCGGCGGCGGCTCCGGCGTGCAGAGCATCAACCCCATGGGCGGGACCATGGCCATGAATTCCATGATGTCCGGCATGAATTCCATGTGCTCGGAGCAGGTCAGTCCCGGCCCGGCGCCGCCACCAGAACGGCCGCAGATCCCGAGGGATCCCGAGGGCGGTGTTGGGAATGGGATGGAAGTGTTGGAGTCGGGGTGAAGGGAGAGGCCGAGAAGTTCCAGGCTTTGGGAATGGGGCTGTGGATAAGTGGGGAGGTGGGAATGGGGTGGGATTGGGAATGGGATCGGGAATGGGATTGGGAATGAGGCTGTGGATAAGTGGGGAGGTGGGAATGGGAATGGGAATGGGATTGGGAATGGGATCGGGAATGGGATTGGGAATGGAACCGTGGATCCCTGGGAGGTGGGAATAGGGAATGGGACCGGGAATGGGATTGGGAATGGAGCCATGGATCCCTGGGGGCTGTGGATCCCTGGGAGCTGGGAATAGGGAACGGGATTGGGAATGGGATCAGGAATGGAGCCATGGATCGCTGGGAGCTGGGAATAGGGAATGGGATCGGGAATGGGATCGGGAATGGAGCCGTGGATCCCTGGGAGCTGCGAATAGGGAATGGGATCAGGAATGGGATCGGGAATGAGGCCATGGATCCCTGGGGAGCTGGGAATAGGGAACGGGATCGGGAACGGGATCAGGAATGGAGCCATGGATTCCTCGGAGCTGGGAATAAGGAATGGGATCGGGAATGGGATCGGGAATGGAGCCATGGATCCCTGGGGACTGTGGATCCCTGGGAGCTGGGAATAGGGAATGGGACCGGGAATGGGATCGGGAATGGGGCTGTGGATCCCTGGGAGCTGGGAATAGGGAATGGGACCGGGAATGGGATTGGGAATGGGATCAGGAATGGGGCTGTGGATCTCTGGGAGCTGGGAATAGGGAATGGGACCGGGAATGGGATCAGGAATGGGGCTGTGGATCCCTGGGAGCTGGGAATAGGGAATGGGACCGGGAATGGGATCAGGAATGGGGCTGTGGATCGCTGGGAGCTGGGAATAGGGAATGGGACCGGGAATGGGATCAGGAATGGGACTGTGGATCCCTGGGAGCTGGGAATAGGGAATGGGACCGGGAATGGGATCAGGAATGGGGCTGTGGATCGCTGGGAGCTGGGAATAGGGAATGGGACCGGGAATGGGATCGGGAATGGGGCTGTGGATCCCTGGGAGCTGGGAATAGGGAATGGGACCGGGAATGGGATTGGGAATGGGATCAGGAATGGGGCTGTGGATCTCTGGGAGCTGGGAATAGGGAATGGGATTGGGAATGGGATCAGGAATGGGAGCTGGGAATGGGAGCTGGGAATGGGATCAGGAATGGGGCTGTGGATCTCTGGGAGCTGGGAATAGGGAATGGGACCGGGAATGGGATCAGGAATGGGGCTGTGGATCGCTGGGAGCTGGAATAGGGAATGGGACCGGGAATGGGATCAGGAATGGGGCTGTGGATCGCTGGGAGCTGGGAATAGGGAATGGGATTGGGAATGGGATCAGGAATGGGGCTGTGGATCTCTGGGAGCTGGGAATAGGGAATGGGACCGGGAATGGGATCGGGAATGGGGCTGTGGATCCCTGGGAGCTGGGAATAGGGAATGGGACCGGGAATGGGATTGGGAATGGGATCAGGAATGGGGCTGTGGATCTCTGGGAGCTGGGAATAGGGAATGGGATTGGGAATGGGATCAGGAATGGGAGCTGGGAATGGGAGCTGGGAATGGGATCAGGAATGGGATCGGGAATGAGGCCATGGATCCCTGGGGATCTGGGAATAGGGAATGGGATCAGGAATGGGATTGGGAATGGGGCTGTGGATTTGTGGGGAGGTGGGAATGGGAATGGGATTGGGAATGGGATTGGGAATGGGATCGGGAATGGAGCCGTGGATCCCTGGGAGCTGCGAATGGGGAATGGGATCAGGAATGGGATCGGGAATGGAGCCATGGATTCCTTGGAGCTGGGAATAAGGAATGGGATCGGGAATGGGATCGGGAATGGAGCCATGGATCCCTGGGGACTGTGGATCCCTGGGGAGCTGGGAATAGGGAACGGGATCGGGAATGGGATCAGGAATGGAGCCATGGATTCCTTGGAGCTGGGAATAGGGAATGGGATCGGGAATGGGATCGGGAATGGAGCCATGGATCCCTGGGGACTGTGGATCGCTGGGAGCTGGGAATAGGGAATGGGACCGGGAATGGGATCAGGAATGGGGCTGTGGATCGCTGGGAGCTGGGAATAGGGAATGGGACCCGGGAATGGGATTGGGAATGGGATCAGGAATGGGGCTGTGGATCCCTGGGAGCTGGGAATAGGGAATGGGATTGGGAATGGGATCAGGAATGGGAGCTGGGAATGGGATCGGGAATGGGATCGGGAATGGGGCTGTGGATCTCTGGGAGCTGGGAATAGGGAATGGGATCGGGAATAGGATCGGGAATGAGGCCATGGATCGCTGGGAATAGGGAATAGGGAACGGGATCGGGAATGGGATCGGGAATGGGATCGGGAATGGGGCTGTGGATCTCTGGGAGCTGGGAATAGGGAATGGGACCGGGAATGGGATTGGGAATGGGATCGGGAATGGGATTGGGAATGGGATCGGGAATAGGGCTGTGGATCTCTGGGAGCTGGGAATAGGGAATGGGATCGGGAATGGGATCGGGAATGAGGCCATGGATCGCTGGGGATCTGGGAATAGGGAACGGGATCGGGAATGGGATCGGGAATGGGATCGGGAATGGGGCTGTGGATCTCTGGGAGCTGGGAATAGGGAATGGGATCGGGAATGGGATCGGGAATGAGGCCATGGATCGCTGGGGATCTGGGAATAGGGAACGGGATCGGGAATGGGATCGGGAATGGGATCGGGAATGGGGCTGTGGATCTCTGGGAGCTGGGAATAGGGAATGGGATCGGGAATGGGATCGGGAACGGGATCGGGAACCCCTGGCTATAGGTTGGCAACAAGAGCGAAGGACGTGGGGAAAAACGGCAGAGCCGATCCCAAACCCCCCCGGGATCCCCCACCCACCGATCCACAGGGATCTCCTCCCAAAATCCCCCCAAACTCCGCTCCGGAGGGCTCTGGGCGCCTTTCCAAGGTGCCGGAATGGCGGCTGAGCGCGGCCGTTGCTCCCGGCAGGTCCCGGACGCGGCGCTGCGACCGCCAGGGCTCTACTGCAACCAGCTGGGCTCCAGCGAGCTCCTGAAGGCCGAGGCGGACGGCGCCCAGGTCAGTAGCTGCTCCTCAAACATCCGGGGAGCTCCGGAGGTTGGGATGGTCCCAAAAAAAACTCGGATCTTCTCGGCGGGATTGGCCCGGAGGTCATGGAAGGTTGGGTTGGCTTGGGTTGGGTTGGATCCAAAGCTCAGCTCGTTCCGTGCCGGGGGCAGCGATGGCTTCATCCAGAAGGTCATGGTTGGCTTGGAGGCACCACGGTGGCACCAGCGTTGGGTGACACCCGTTGGGTGACATCTCTTGGGTGTGAAGCCACCAGGGTCCCACCAGCGTTGGGTGACACCCATTGGGTGACACCTCTTGGGTGTGAAGCCACCAGGGTCCCACCAGCGTTGGGTGACACCCGTTGGGTGACATCTCTTGGGTGTGAAGCCACCATGGTCCCACCAGCGTTGGGTGACACCCGTTGGGTGACATCTCTTGGGTGTGAAACCACCATGGTCCCACCAGCGTTGGGTGACACCCGTTGGGTGACATCTCTTGGGTGTGAAGCCACCATGGTCCCACCAGCGTTGGGTGACACCCGTTGGGTGACATCTCTTGGGTGTGAAACCACCATGGTCCCACCAGCGTTGGGTGACACCCGTTGGGTGACATCTCTTGGGTGTGAAGCCACCAGGGTCCCACCAGCGTTGGGTGACACCCGTTGGGTGACATCTCTTGGGTGTGAAACCACCATGGTCCCACCAGTGTTGGGTGACACCCGTTGGGTGACATCTCTTGGGTGTGAAGCCACCATGGTGCCACCAGCGTTGGGTGACACCCACTGGGTGACACTTCTTGAGTGTGAAGCCACCAGGGTCCCACCAGCGTTGGGTGACACCCATTGGGTGACACCCTTTGGGGTTGGAGCCACCATGGTCCCACCAGTGTTGGGTGACACCCACTGGGTCACACCTTTTAGGGTTGAAGCCACCAGGGTCCCACCAATGCTGGGTGACACCCATTGGGTTGAAGCCACCACGTGTTGGGCGACGACCAAGCCTTGGGGTTGAAGCCACCAGGATCCCACTGGTGTTGGGTGACACCCATTGGGTGACACCCCTTGGGGCTAGAGCCACCAGCGTTGGGTGACAACCAACCCTTGGTGTGGAAGCCACCACGGTCCCAGCAGCGTTGGGGGTTGAAGCCACCACGGTCACACCGGTGTTGGGTGACACCCATTGGGTGACACCTCTGGGGGTTGAAGCCACCACGGTCACACTGGCGTTGGGTGACACCCATTGGGTGACGCCCCTTGGGGTTGGAGGCATCAATGCTGGGTGACACCCATCGGGATGAAGCCACCACGGTGCCACCGGTGTTGGGTGACACCCACTGGGTGACACCCTTAGGTTGAAGCCACCATGGTCCTACTGGTGTTGGGTGACACCCACTGGGTGACACCTCCTGGGGATGAAGCCACCACCGTGCCACTAAAGTTGGGTGACACCCATCGGGATGAAGTCGCCATGGTCCCACCAGCATTGGGTGACACCCATTGGGTGACACCTCTGGTGATTGAGGCCACCACGGTCCCACCAGTGTTGGGTGACAGTACTGAAGCCACCATGATCCCACCAGCATTGGGTGACACCCGTTGGGTGACACCCTTGGGGTTGAAGCCACCACGGTCCCACCAGCACTGGGTGACACCCACTGGGTGACACCCTTAGGTTGAAGTCACCGCAGTCCCACCGGCGTTGGGTGACACCCACTGGGTGACACCCTTGGGGTTGAAGTCACCACGGTCCCACCGGCGTTGGTGACACCCGTTGGGTGACACCCTTGGCTTGATGCCACCACGATCCCACCAGCACTGGGTGACATCCTTAGGTTGAAGCCACCATGGGCCCACCAGCGTTGAGTGACACCCCTTGAAGTCACCATGATCCCACCGATGTTGGGTGACACCCATTGGGTGACACCCTTAGGTTGAAGTCACCACGGTCCCACCAGCACTGGGTGAAACCCTTAGGTTGAGGCCACCACAGTCCCACCGGTGTTGGGTGACACCCATTGGGTGACACCCTTAGGTTGAAGTCACCATGATCCCACCAGCGTTGGGTGACACCCTCGGGGTTGAAGTCACCACAGTCCCACCAGTGTTGGGTGGCACCCATTGGGTGACACCCTTGGCTTGAAGCCACCATGATCCCACCAGCACTGGGTGACACCCATTGGGTGACACCCTTAGGTTGAAGCCACCATCGTCCTTCCCACATTGGGTGACAGCCTTGGCTTGAAGCCACCACAGTCCCACCGGTGTTGGGTGACACCCATTGGGTGACACCCTTAGGTTGAAGCCACCATGATCCCACCAGCGTTGGGTGACACCCATTGGGTGACACTGTTGGCTTGATGCCACCATGGTCCCACCAACATTGATGACCCCCTTAGGTTGAAGCCATCATGATCCCACCAGCGTTGGTGACACCCATTGGGTGACACCGTTAGGTTGAAGCCACCATGATCCCACCAACATTGGGTGACACCCTTAGGTTGAAGCCACCACAATCCCACCACCGTTGATGACACCCATTGGGTGACACCCTTGGGGTTGAAGCCACCATGATCCCACCAGCGTTGGGTGACACCCCTTGGGTGACATCCTTAGGTTGAAGCCACCATCGTCCTTCCCGCGTTGGGTGACAGCCTTGGCTTGAAGCCACCACAGTCCCACCGGTGTTGGGTGACTCCCCTTGGGTGACACCCTTAGGTTGAAGCCATCATGATCCCACCAGCGTTGGTGACACCCATTGGGTGACACCCTCGGGGTTGAAACCACCATGGTCCCACTGGTGTTGGGTGACACCGTTAGGTTGAAGCCACCATGATCCCACCAGCACTGGGTGACACCCTTAGGTTGAAGCCACCATCGTCCTTCCCGCGTTGGGTGACACCCTTGGCTTGAAGTCACCACAGTCCCACCGGTGTTGGGTGACACTCTTGGGTGACACCCGTGGCTTGAAGCCACCACGGTCCCACCAGCATTGATGACACCCTTAGGTTGAAGCCACCATGATCCCACCAGCACTGGGTGACACCCATTGGGTTGAAGTCACTGCAGTCCCACCGGCGTTGGTGACACCCATTGGGTGACACCCTTGGCTTGAAGCCACCATGATCCCACCAGCACTGGGTGACACCCTGAGGTTGAAGCCACCAGGATCCCACCACCGTTGATGACACCCATCGGGTGCCACCCTTGGCTTGATGCCACCATGGTCCCACCAGCATTGATGACACCCTTAGGTTGAAGCCACCACAGTCCCACCGGCGTTGGGTGACACCCCTTGGGTGACACCCTTGGGGTTGGAGCCACCATGATCCCACCAGCGTTGGGTGACACCCCTTGGGTGACACCCTTAGGTTGAAGTCACCGCAGTCCCACCAGCGTTGGTAACACCTCTTGGGTGACACCCTTGGCTTGAAGCCACCACGGTCCCACCAGCGTTGGTGACACCCATTGGGTGCCACTCTTGGCTTGATACCACCATGGTCCCACCAACATTGATGACACCCTTAGGTTGAAGCCGCCATGATCCCACCACCATTGGTGACACCCATTGGGTGCCACCCTCAGGTTGAACCCACCACGGTCCCACCAGCACTGGGTGACACCCATTGGGTTGAAGTCACCACAGTCCCACTGGTGTTGGGTGACACCCCTTGGGTGACACCCTTAGGTTGAAGCCACCATGATCCCACCGGTGTTGGGTGACACCCATTGGGTGACACCCTTAGCGTTGTAACCACCACAGTCCCACCGGTGTTGGGTGACACCCTTAGGTTGAAGCCACCACGGTCCCACCACCATTGATGACACCCTCAGGTTGAACCCACCAGGGTCCCACCACCACTGGTGACACCCACTGGGTGCCACAGGAACCCACCATGGTCCCACCACCACTGGTGACACCCACTGGGTGCCACCCTCAGGTTGAACCCACCACCACCTCCCCACCTTTCCCAACTCCCGCTGCCCCTCCCCCCTCTCCGCCCCCGGCACTCCGCTCCCTCCGCCGGGAGCGCGCCCGCGTTCCACCACGGAGCTCCACCGCGGCTCCACGGAGCTCCACCGCGGTTCCACGGAGCTCCCCTGCGGTTCCACGGAGCTCCCCTGCGGCTCCACGGAGCTCCACCGTGGTTCCACGGAGCTCCACCGCGGCTCCACAGAGCTCCATTGCAGTTCCATGGAGCTCCACCACGGCTCCACAGAGCTCCACCCGCAGCTCCACAGAGCTCCATCGCGGTTCCACGGAGCTCCAGCGCGGCTCCACAGAGCTCCATTGCGGTTCCATGGAGCTCCACCACAGCTCCACAGAGCTCCACCCGCAGCTCCACAGAGCTCCATCGCGGTTCCACGGAGCTCCACCGCGGCTCCACAGAGCTCCATTGCGGTTCCATGGAGCTCCACCACAGCTCCACAGAGCTCCACCCGCAGCTCCACGGAGCTCCCCTGCGGTTCCACGGAGCTCCCCTGCGGCTCCACGGAGCTCCATTGCGGTTCCATGGAGCTCCACCCGCAGCTCCACAGAGCTCCATCGCGGTTCCACGGAGCTCCACCGCGGCTCCACAGAGCTCCATTGCGGTTCCATGGAGCTCCACCACAGCTCCACAGAGCTCCACCCACAGCTCCACGGAGCTCCATCGCGGTTCCACGGAGCTCCACCGCGGCTCCACAGAGCTCCATTGCGGTTCCATGGAGCTCCACCACAGCTCCACAGAGCTCCACCCGCAGCTCCACAGAGCTCCATCGCGGTTCCACGGAGCTCCACCTGCAGCTCCACGGAGCTCCACCGTGGTTCCACGGAGCTCCACCCGCAGCTCCACAGAGCTCCATCGCGGTTCCACGGAGCTCCATCGCGGTTCCATGGAGCTCCACCACAGCTCCACAGAGCTCCACCCGCAGCTCCACAGAGCTCCATCACAGTTCCACGGAGCTCCACCACGGCTCCACCGCGGCACCATCCCCGCTCCTCCACCTCTCTTCCACCCCCCCACCCAAACCCACCCCAGCTCCATTCCGGAGCCCTTTTTTTGCCGCCGTTCTCCCGAATTTTTTTTTTTGGCCCGGATCAGCGCCGCCGGAGCCGACTGAGCTGCAGCGCTTTTCTTTTCGTAGGACGCGAAGACCGAAGAGTTCTTCTCTGGGGTGGCTCCAGACTAGAGGAAGTTCTCTAGTGAGTTTCCCACTTCACGTAGTTCCCAGCTCCCGCTTCCGCCCCTTCCCCGGATCCGCTAAATCCCGCTTTTTTTTTTTTTCCTCTCTCTCTCTCTTTTTTTTTTTTTTGTCCTTTTCTCTCGTTTTCCCCCCCCGTTTTCTCCTCCTTTCCCGCTTTTCCCCCCTCCCCGGCAGGTGCAGCAGGTGCAGGTGTTCGCCGACGTGCAGTGTACGGTGAACTTGGTGGGAGATCCCTACCTCAACGCGCCGCCGCCGCCGCCGCCTTTGGGGAATCCCAAAAACTCCGCTCCGCCTCCTCCGGCGCCGCCGGCTCAAGGGAAGAGCCTCCTGCAGCAGCTGCTGACGGAATGAAGCGCGGCTTTTTCGGGAACGGCGAGCTCGGGAATTCCCAAAAAAAAAATCCAATCTCCGACACCACCGCCACGACGACGACCCCGACCCGACCGCGACGGGAAACAAAAAAAAAAAAACTTGGGAAGATGGACACGAAAAAAAAAGAGAGAGAAAATTATTATATAGGATCTATTTTTGTGGGATTTTTGATATCGAGCCCCTCCCCCGCCGCCCCTCGGAGCGAGAAGGAATTCGGGGAATTCGGGGATTGGGGGGGGATTTTTTTGGGAATTTGGGGGAGGGGAGGAGGGGGTGAGGTTTGCGCCAAGGGTTTGGTTCGGATCGGGGCCTTTTTTGCCTCTTTCCTGCCCGGTTTTTTTCCCGTCTTCCTCCTTTTTTGTCCTTTTCTCTCCTTTTTTGACCTTTTTCCTCCTTTCTTCCTCCTTTTCTCCTCCTTTTCTGTCCTTTTTTCCCCCCTTTTTTCTCCTTTTTTCCCCCTTTATTCTTTCTCCCCCCTTTCCCCCATTTTCCCCCTTTTTCCTCCTTTCCCCCCCCTTTTTCTCTCATTTTCCCTTTTCCTCCTTTTTTCCCCCTTTTTCCTTTTTTCCTCCTTTTTCCATCCCTTTTTCCTCCTTTTCTGTCCTTTTTCCCCCCCTTTTTTCTCCTTTTTTCCCCCTTTATTCTTTTTCCCCCCTTTCCCCCATTTTCCTCCTTTTCCCCCCCTTTTTCTCTCATTTTCCCTTTTCCTCCTTTTTTCCCCTTTTTTCCTCCTTTTTCCATCCCTTTTTCCTCCTTTTCTGTCCTTTCTTCCCCCCTTTTCCCCCCTTTTTTCCTCCTTTCCCCCCCTTTTTCCTACTTTTTCCTCTTCTCTCCTTTTCTCCCCTTTCCCCCCATTTTCCCTTTTCCCTCCTTTTCCCTACTTTTGTTCTCCGTTTTCCTCCTTTTTTGTCCTTTCCCCCCTATTTGTCTCTTTTCCCCCATTTCCTTCCTTTCCCCACTTTTTCCACCTTTTTTGTCCTTTTTTCCTCCTTCTTTGTCCTTTTTCCTCCTTTTTTCCCCCTTTATTCTCCTTCCCCCCCCCCTTTTCCCCCATTTCCCCCCCTTTTTTCCTCTTTTCCTCCTTTTTTTGTCCCCTTTTCCTCCTTTTCTGTCCTTTTCCCCCCCTTTTCCCTCCTTTTTTCTTCTTTTTTCGCTTTTTCCTTTTTTCCTCCTTTTTCGTCCTTTTCCCCCCTTTTTTCGTCTTTTCCCCCATTTTCCTTATTTCCCCCTTTTTGTCCTTTTTCCTCCTTTTTCATTCTTTTTTCCTTTTTTCCTCCCCTTTTCATTTTTCCCCCATTTTCCCTTTTCCTCCATTTTCCTCCTTTTTCCCCCCTTTTTTGTCCCTTTTCCCCCTTTTTCCTCCCCTCTTCCTCATTTTTCCCCCATTTCCCCCCTTTTTACTCCATTTTCCTTTTTCCTCCTTTTTTGTCCTTTTCCCCTTTTTTCTCTTCTCCCCCATTTTCCTCCTTTTTTCCTCCTTTTTCTTCCCTTTTTCCTCCTTTTTTCTCCTGTTTCCCCCCTTTTCCTCCTTTTTTCCTCCCTTTTCCCTCCTTTTTTGTCCTTTTCCCCCTTTTTTGTCCTTTCCCCCCCATTTGCCTCCTTTATTCCCCCTTTTTTTGTCCTTTTTTCCTCCATTTTCCTCCTTTTTTTCCCTTTCCTTTGTCTTTTTTTCCTTTTTTTCCTCCTTTTTTTGTCCTTTTCTCCTTTTTCCGTCTTTTTCTGCTTTTTTCCTTCTTTTTCCCCCTTTTCCTCCTCTTTTCCCCCCTTTTTCCCGTTTTCCCTCCTTTCCCCCATTTTCCTCCTTTTTCCCCTTTTTGTCCTCTTTTCCTCCTTTCTTCTTTTTCCCCCTTTTCCTCTTTTTTTCCCCCTTCTCATTTTTTGTCCTTTTCCCTCCTCTTTTCCCCCCTTTTCCTCTTTTTCTTCCCCTTTTCTTCCTCTTTTCCCCCCTTTCCCTCGTTTTTCCCTTTTTCCTTTTTTCCCATTTCCCCCCCTTTTTTCCCTTTTCCTTTTTTCCCCTCCTTTTTCCTTTTTCCTCCTTTTCCCCCCTTTTCCTCCTCTTTTTCCCCTTTTCCTCTTCCTTTTCCCCCTTTTCCTTTTCCTCCTTTTTCCTCTTTTCCTCTTCTTTTTCCCCTTTAACGCATTTTCCCCTTTTTCCTTTTTTCAAATTTTCTCCCCTTTCCCCCTTTTTCCTCCCTTTTCCCCCTTTTCCTCCTTTTTTCCCCCCTTTTCCCTCCTTTCCCTCCCTTTTTCCTTTCTTTTCCCCCCTTTTCCTCATTTTTCTCCTTTTCCCCCCTTTTCTTCCTCTTTCCCCCTTTTCATCCTATTTTCCTTTTTCCTCCTTTTTCCCCTTTTCCTCTTTTTCCCCCCTTTTCTCCTCTTTTCGTTTTTTCCCCTTTTTCCTCTTTTTTTCCAATTTCCCCCCTTTTTCCCCTTTTTTCCCTCCCTCCCCACATCTCCTCCACTTCCCTCCGGCTCCTCCATCCCAACCCTCGGGTCCATCCCTGGTTTTTTTTCCCCCCCCCCCCATTCCCGGCTCCCCGAGAATTCCCGGAAAGCAGCAGCAAGAGGAGGAGGAAGCTCAGTCTCAGCTGGATCTGATGCGGGCCACGGAAAATTGGGAATGATCAACGCCGAATTCTGCCGGAAAGCCGAGGGGGTGTTTTTTTGGGGGTATTTTTTTGGGGTTTTTTTTCCCCAATCCGTACTCCCCCAAATTCCCAATTTTTTCCCTCCTTTCCCCCCGTTTTTCCCCCCCTTCCCTTCGGCTCGTGCGTACAATCAGCTTTTTCTAGCGGGAAAAAAGAAAAAAATCGTGGAATTTGTCGGGGTTTGCCGTTTGGTTTTCCAAGAAAAACAACCAAAAAAAAAAACCCCAAAAAAAAAAAAACCAAAAAAAGAAAAAAAACACGACAAAAAAAAGAGGGCATTTCAAAAAAAAACCACCCAAAAAGCACCAAAAAAAGGAGAAAAAAAAAATCAACTTGCTTTTTTTCTTTGGAACCACCGTTTTTCCATGTTTCTGCCGGATTTTTCCCCTCCCCCCCCTCTGGAATTCCGAGGGATGAGCGAGGGGGAAAAGCTTCGTGTACAGTGCAAGGAAAGAGGGAGGGAAAAGAAAACAACAACAAAAACAATCGGGGAGGGGAGGGAGGGGCCAAAAAACCGGGAAAAATCCGCAATAATTTTTAAGGAATGCTGGGAGGGGGAGGGCTGCGGGGGAGGGGCGGAGCTCTTGTAGATACAATTTTTTTCCGGAAGGGAAAAGGAAAAAACAACAAAAAATTTCCAAAAAAAGACAAAAAAAAAAAAAAAAAACGGGGGGGGGGGGGGGGGGGTGAAAAAAAAAAGATGGAAAACTTCTGGAAAAGTTGTTTTTTTTTTTTTTTGGGGAGGAGGGGGAGGGGAAAAGGGTGGGGGAGGGGAAGAGAAAATCCCACCGGGAAAAAAATCGGGAGCAGCCGGATCCTGGTTGGTGTTGGGGGTTTTTTTTTTTCCCCTCCCCCCTCCCCCCAATTCCTCCCCTCCCCCGCTTTGGAATTGCGTCAAACGGCTGGAGTAGGTCGGGCTATTTAAAAGGAAGAGTTAATTAATAATAATTAATAATTAATAAATAAATAAGAAGAAGAAGAAAAAGGGAAATGACGGAATTTTGTGGCGGGGGGGGGGGGGAAAAAGGGGGGGTTTTGGGGGGTTTTTTCCGTGGAAATTCCCGAGGTTTTTTTTGTCGCTGGAGGATTCCCAGGGGGAGCTTGGAGGGAATTGGGGGAGGGGGGTGGGGGAGGGCTGGGGGGGGCCCCCCGAAAATTCCTGGGGGTGGAGGAGGCGGAGGGGGGATGGGATGGGAAAAGGGCGGGAGATTCCCAGGGAATTTCAGGGAAATTCTGGGAAATTTAAGGGAAATTGCTGGAAAAGTAAAGGAAAATTCCCAGGAAAATTCCTGGAAAATTCAAGGGAAATTCAAGGGAGATTCCCAGAAAAGTAAATTCCCAGAAAATTCCAGGAAAATTCAAAGGGAAATTCAAGGAAATTCCTGGAAAATTTCAAGAAAATTCAAGGGAAATTCCTGGAAATTCCCAGAAAATTCCAGGAAAATTCCCAGAAAATTGAAGGGAAATTCAAGAGAAATTCCTGGAAAATTCAACGGAAATTCTTGGAGAATTCCTGGAAAATTCAAGGAAAATTCCTGGGAAATTCCAGGAAAATTCAAGGGAAATTCCTGGAAAAGTAAAGGAAAATTTCTGGAAAATTCCCAGAAAATTTCAGGAAAATTCCCGGAAGATTCAAGGGAAGTTCCTGGAAAATTCCTGGAAAATTCAAGGGAAATTCCTGGGAAATTCAAGGGAAATTCCCGGAAAGTTTAAGAGAAATTTCTCGAAAATTCCTGCAAAATTCCAGGAAAATTCCTGGAAAATTCCAGGTAAATTCCTAGAAAATTCAAGGGAAGTCCTGGAGAATTCCTGCAAAAATCAAGGGAAATTCCCAGAAAGTTCAAGAGAAATTCCTGGAAAATTCCTGAAAATTCAAGAGAAATTCCTGGGAAAATCCCAGAAAATTCTAAGGGAAATTCAAGGAAAATTCCGGGAAAGTTCAAGGGAAATTCCTGGAAAATTCCAGGAGAATTCCTGGGGAAATTCAAGGAAAATTCCTGGAAAATTCAAGAGAAATTCAAGGGGAATTCTGGAAAATTCCTGGAAAATTTAAGGGAAAATTCCGGAAAATTCAAGGGAAATTCAAGGGAAATTCCTGAAAAATTCCTGGAGAATTCAAGGGAAATTCCTGGAAAAAAAAGACGGATTGAGCGGCAAACCCGGGAAATTCACGGAAAAAGAGGAAAATCCAGAGCTGGAGCCCGAAGTTCTGTTATTTGGGAGAATTCGGGACGTGGGAAGAGCAGAAATTTCGGGAATTTGGGGCTGGGCGTGGTAGGAAACCGAGGAACACCGAATCCCCGGGGAGAACAGAACCCACAGGGGACGGGCCGGAATTCCGAGAATTCCTGGAAAATTCCCAGCATTCCCAGCTCGCGAGGAGAACGGCGGCCTGGGTGGCCGCAGTCAGCGGAGCAGCCGGAAATTCCGGAGGTGCCGCTGCACGCGCTCCTTGGGATAGGGCCGGAGCGCCAGCCCCGTGGCGACGCCCTCGGGCTGCTCCGTCCACAGGCGGTGCTCGACGCCCTCCTCCCGCAGCAGCCGCCTCCAGCTCCAGCAGCGAAGCCTCGTCCGGAGCCTGCGGAGACGGGAAAAGCGGGAATGAGTTCGGCTCCCAGCGGGAATTCCCGGGGGAATTAACTGGGGAGGAATTCACGGAGAATTCCTGGGCAATTAGAAGAGAAATTCCTGAAAGATTCCCAGGAAGATGCCGAGAAAGCTCACAGGAGATTCCAGGAAAATTCAAGAGGAATTCCTGGAAAACTCGGGTGAATTCCTGGAAAATTCGGGAGAAATTCAAGGGAAAATCCCGGAAAAATTCAGGAAAACTCACAGGAAATTCCAGGAAAATTCAAGAGAATTTCCTGAAAGAATCCGGAAAATTCAAGGGAAAATCCTGGAAAAATCCAGGAAAATTCACAGGAAATTCCAGGAAAATTCAAGAGAAAGTCCTGGAAAATTCAAGAGAAATTCCTGGAAAATTCAAGAGAAAGTCCTGGAAAATTCAAGAGAAATTCCTGGAAAATTCAGGAGAAATTCAGGGGAAAATCCTGGGAAAATCCAGGAAAATTCAAGGGAAATTCCCGGAGAATTCCTGGGAAATTCAATGGAAATTCCTGAAAAATTCCTGGAAAATTCCTGAAAAATTCCCAGGAAATTCAAGGGAAATTCCCGGAAAATTCCCAGAAAATTCTGAGGGAAATTCAAGAGAAATTCCTGCAAAAATCAAGGGAAATTCCCAGAAAATTCAAGGGAAATTCAAGGGGAATTCTGGAAAATTCCTGAAAAATTTAAGGAAAATTCTTGGGATATTCAA